>NW_020884890.1:9395359-9434540 GCF_003945725.1 Corapipo altera
GGGGAAGGGGGGGTGCTCGGGCCGCGCTCCCGCGGCAGCGTCGGGTCCCAGCGAAAGGCACCCGCCCGGTCGCTGTCACTGCTCGTTCACCGGGGAGAGTCTCGGCTCCACCATTCAACCCACGGGCAGCAGCAGCAGCAGCAGCAGCAGGAGGAGGAGGAGGAAACAACAACTCGCAGCCGCCCGCCGCCCGCCGCCAACGCCGCCGCCGCCAGCCAGCGCGAGCGAGCGCGATCCTTCCGCCCGGAGAAAGAGTCCCCTCCTCCTGCGCGCCCCCTCCTCAGCCCCCTCGGCCCCGCGCGCCGCCCCTTCCCCCCGCGCCCCCCTCAGTCCCCGGCGCTGCCCGGAGGGGGCGGCCAGGCGGGCAAGGAAGGGGGGAGCCGCGCTCTTCTGCCCCCGCTCTCGCCCCGCCGCCTCGGCGGCCCCTGGCGCTGCCCGGCGCTGGAGGGGAGAAGGGGCGAGCGGTACGCGTTTATTATCGGAAAGGCGGGCGGGCTGTGGCAGAAGATGTCGGCGGGGTGGGCGGGAAGGCGGTGGCGGCAGGCGGGCGGCTGAAAGGCGCTTTCTGTGCGAGGTGCCGGCGCGCGGAGGGATACGACGCACGAGCAGGAGGCGGGGCTGCGGCGGCAGCGGCGGCTCACGGCGGCGGCGGCGGCGCTGGAAGTTCCCGAGTTCCAGCGTCGCAGGAATGGGAAGCCGGCAAAGCCAAAATGCCCCCGGGGAGCGCGGCCCCGCTGGGGAGGCCTGGCCCTCCCACCCGCGCTGCGCTCGCCGCGGCTCCTCCGTAGCCCAGCGCGGTCCCTCGGAGACTGCCAGCGACCTCGAGGCGCAGCCGGGGGCTTTGGCATTTGCGCGTAAGTTCCACAGGGTCACGCGTTGTTGGTTCTTACTCCGCGGTGTTAGTTCTTATTCTTGCAACACCCGGCCTGCATTCTTGCAGCGAGTTTGCAGCGAGGGGGAGAAATCCCATCTAGCCCCAAAGAGCCAGAAAGGCGCTTTTCTCCGTTGTTCATCAGGGCTCCCCATGCGACTCCGCCTGGGGTGAAGAGCTCGCAGAGTGCTCGTTTGAGAACTTCCCTTTAAAAACAAACAAAAAGACCCCAAACAAACCCCAGCAGCTGATAACGATTTTATTCTTTGCTCTTGTCGCCAACCACAGTAGACAAGCGGGACTGACGAATTTTCTGTCTTCCAGGAGCGATGGGCAAGAGGAGGAGTGTTGTCACCGCGAGGACGAGCGAGGGATGGTGATGCCTGCAACCTATGGCTGAGCTGGAGGTAATTCACTAGCGGATCAATAACCTACCGAAGGTTCCTGAAAGGCTGCAACATTGTATGGAGCCTGGTTAGCTGTTAAATGATTTGTTTATTTAGTGTTTGGTAGCTTGAGGATACCGAATAAACGTTCTGATTTGTGCTGTAACTGTTTATTTGCTGATTACAGTCAAAAAGAAAATAAAAACAAAGCAGCTGTCCGCTGATAATTAGCTTTAAAAAAAAAAATCCATATCTGATGAGGATAGGATTGAAAGGAGCATAATTGCTTGTCTTTATGGTTTGCAATGTGCCTGTGCTTTTTCAGGTAGAGCTGGGGCCTTGCAAGAACAAATGTGTTTGTGGACAATAAGAATTAAATTAGCAGGGATCAATGTTAAAAAGGGGAAGCTGTCATTTTTTACTATTCCTTTAGTCGTAGTTATTAACTAATGTAACTTGTGAAGCAAAGACAAAAGTATATTGGGAATTATATACAAACTAGACAAAGAAATATTTTTTGCGTGCATAAAGACCCTGAAATTCTCAACTCTCTAACTTTCAACAAAATGAAATTTAAACTACGTTTCTGTGCAACTGAGGGTAAGCTGAGCTGAGCATTTTAATACATATGTTTCCAAGGCCCGCGAGCTCAGTGTACGAGCTTGAGCTTTGTGCTTGGCACGGTGAGAAAGCTTTGCTGCAACAACCCTTCTGCTTTATTGAACAAACATAACCATGAAAGGGTAGAGAGAGGAGGTTAAAATGTCACATATTTCCATTAAGTCTTATTATAAAAATTAGATGTATATAGGAGATGCCTAGATGTTGTGTATTTTTGGCATACGATTATCACATGTCCTAAAAAATGATTAAAATCCTAATCTAGCATGTGGTTTGTTATCATTTGGGTAAATTAATTTTGTAGGATAGATTTAAAAAAAAAACAAAAACAAAAACAAAAAACCAAACTGTGCATACTAGATTTGATCACTGTATCTGTAGCTATAAGCACTTGATATTTAAAAATTTACATGTATCTCCCTTTTCCCAGTTTTTGTAACAATAACCACTCTGTGTTTCAGCCTCATTTTAAATCCACACTTTAAATAATTGAAGTGGCAATGAAGTCATATTTAACATCTAATAAAGATTTTAAAAATAAAGTGACTTGAGTCTTTTCTTAGCGATGTAAAATATGCATTGCAATATCTCTCATATGTGTTTCTCACAACAAAGGGCTAAATGAATAATGTGATTAACATTTTAATTTCCCTTGATGTTTACACAAAAGAAAGAATACTTATGTATGACATTACTAAATCTGTAAACCAAGGACTAGAGAAATTTTAACAGTTAAGGAGTCTGAAAGTGGAGGAAAACTATCCTGGATGTATTGACCTTCCTTGTTCTTTTGGCAACTCGTAACTTTTCCTAATGCAGTTCAAAATGCAGCCCACAGAATCCAAAAGTTCTTGGTGTTTTGACAGTAAAATAAGGATTGTGTCTTTTATTTAATTTTTGTAGACCACCAAGCAAAATGGAATCCTAGTCCCTGACTTGAGCCTGAGCACTGCAGTACTACAAATAATATTTAATAAACAGCTTTTACAAACATAAATTCTATTTCATATGAAATCTGACCGGGGTGTGTGTATGTGTGTGTGTGTGTGTGTGTTTATTTGTGGCATAACATGAGAGCTGCACAGACCACAAGAGAAAATGCAGAATTGTTATTGTTTGGTGAGGCATGAATGAGTCTTAAAAATTCCTACAGCACTAACAAATATTCCATTAATTTTTCAGAATTATTTTTGAAGGTTTTTTTCCTGTTGCAGTTAAATTGAGGATTTTTTTTGTTATGCACGTCAGTGAAGAAAAATATAATCTCTGAATTTTTACTATCTTTATTGTTTGGCTTTCAAATAATCCCTTACATGTGATATTGTCACCCTACATTACTCTTAAATAAAATACATCAGTCCTGTTTTGTCAGTGAGGTTAAATGTTTTTAAGAGAGATTTCTGCTCTGAAAGGTCTGCATTAAAAAAATAAAAAGGAAAAAGTAGTAATGGAATTATTTTCCTTTCTCATCTGTAATGGTTGTTAGAGTTAAAAAGAAAATCTCAGATTATTTTAGTGTAATAATTTTGCTGTTTTAACATCGGATAGCTTTACATACTCCTTTTGCAAATGTTGTGTCATTTTATTTTGTGACTTTCAAGTTTGAATATTCACACATCTTCACGAAATTAATTTTACAAAAAAGCAATAATAAAGTTTAATAGATTTTGCTGTTATTGTAAATTTTACACATCAACTTTATTATTATGGAATGATCCCAAAGGTTGTTTTGGGGCATTTTTTCCCCCCTAACTTATTTGGCCTTTTTTTTTTTTTCTTCTATTCCCCCCCAAAAAGTGCTATAAGCCTTCTGTGTATCCAAATACAGATGTATTAGAATTCTCTTGAATTACTGGTTACTTTTGACAGAAAAGAATGGAGTATCATTGGTTTCTTCTTGGTTTTTCTTCATGTTGCTAGTTTTCAGATTTGTTTCTTTTTTCTTTTACTGATATATTTTTCCTGACCATTTTTATATCAGTATGGTATAAGAGCTTACGCCCAAAAAGTGCATTACTTAAAACCTAGTGGTGGCAGTTCCTGACATGAGAAGCCTTTCTGTTTCTTGTGAAATTTGCTCTTCTCCTTTTCTTTGGAGACAAAGAAAAGTATTTAGGGTTTGTAAATTGTCAAGCTGAACAATGTAGCTAAATATTTGAAGCATGATATTGGCAGGGGGTGGTTGAGAGCAACATAAAGCAGTGACTAAGCTTTCCTCGGGTTTGGATGTTTGGTTGAGTATTTGGTCAGGGTATTTTTTGGTGAGTTTTTTCCACCTCTTTGAGTATTTGGTCAGGGTATTTTTTGGTGAGTTTTTTCCACCTCAAATGAGAATCATCACCACCAGCTGCTTGCCTTGCTTGACTGTTGATTTTTACTCTTGAAACCAGCCATTACCCTTACAAGGGCAAGAAGTGAGTGATGGTGCCTACGAGGCCAGCCAACTTCTTTTGTTATTATTGTGTATATTAACTTCATGCAGAAAGAATCAAACATGCCAAAATACAATACTACTAGGAGTGAATTCCTTCTGCAGTTTCAAACAATAACTTACATTTTAACTAAGTATCTTCACATAAAAATTCGTTTAAATACTCACTAGTTCATGCTTCATGCCAAGAATCCATCCTTTCTGCACCCTGCATTGGTAACCTACCTGAACTTTCTACTGCAAAGTTCCTTACAGCATCCTTAGCTGCTGTGTATTAAATAGTGAACTTTATGCTTCTATTTTTTACCTTTATTTCCCTTTTCAATGCACTTGTTACCATAGAATGTGGATGTCTTCCCACCGCACTTCTGAAAATGTTTGCTGTTACTCCTGCTTGCTTCTCCCCAGTGGTGATGAGCAGTATAGAATTAGGCATTTGTACTACCCAAGCCACCATCAGCACAGACAAATTAACATTTTACAAAAGCACACAAATAGATTAACCTCTGACAAACATTTTCTAGGTGTTCTCCTGTGCACCTAGAAGCGTAAAGTAAAATCAAGTCACTTATGAAGCCAAATTTTTGTATAAAAACAAATAATAAACTGAAAATCCACTATCAAGCTTCTGAAAGTAGCTCTATATGTAATTTGTATTTTGAGCAGTAAATGAGCCTGGTTGAAATTCATCCAATGACCCTAAAAACCTCTTTAGTATGTTACCCAAATAAACATGAATTGCACCAGCCGTGACATTCTTTCGGTTTCACTGTTATATCTTTAAGTACAAAAAAACTTTCCTTACAAACAGAAACTAAGAATAAGGCCTGTGTAATTCCTACTGAATAGAGGAATTCTACTGGTTTATGGTGGGGATTTTGTTTGGGTTTTTTTTTGTTTTAAAGCGATTTTATTTTTGCTCCTGTATTTTGTAAACGACTTTCAATTAAGTTTCCTGGATCAGTTTGACAGTACAACTTTCTATGCTGAATATATTCCCTAATTAACCAGAGGATATTGAGAAAATTATTAAACTGCTGTACTTAATTGTTTGCTATTGGATTTTTCTTCACAGACAATCTTGGATACTCGCCATGTTCATTTTCATGTCTGTTTGATGTCTCCAAAGTTTTCTGAGTATCCTAAGGATTATGTGGGGTGTTTTTTAAGTGAAGCTTTCAAAAAATTAATATATATGGTATATCTTAGAGGACAGCTACTCCATAATGAAAATAGGAGCTATATTGCTTTGTATGTTGACAATTATTTCCTTAGATTATTACTTCTACAAAAAAATTGAAAAGGTATGCTATTACTACACTGTGTAGTAAGGTATTCCAATATGCTAAGGCAATTTTTGTTGAGCAGAAGATTCTCAAAATAAAGTGTATCGTTCATTTGTTTCTCTAGTTTTATATTAGCATTCTGAGTTTAAAAGACTTATTTAAAATAACTGACAAATTTTATTTATATTGTAAATTTTAAAGCTTATTAAGACACAATTTAATAGTGTCCTTCAGTGACTCTGTTTCTCTCTTTCTCTCTGTTTCTCAGTGACTCTATTTCTATTTCTCTAAATGAAAATTTAGATTTCTGTTTAACCAAGTTTGATGGCCGTTTCCGATTAGGGGTTTGGATTTGATTTTTTCCAGTTACATTAGTAACCTGTTAGAAATGCACCTTTTTAAAATACAGATGAGGGGTTATTTGCCTGATTTTTCAAAATGGTGCTGGCTATCACTAGCTTTGGTAAAGACTTGGAATTTTCCCTGAAGTTAATACAGTAGACTAATAAAGATTTACATCTGTGTAATAACTTGTGAGATTCTGTCATACTGTTATCAGAGATACAATGTGATAAGCTTGCTAATGTGCGATGCAATTTAGATAAAAGTAGAGGAGACTGTAAGAAATATCAGAGAGTTCTGCCCAGAGAAGAGACGATCAGGTGGGTAAAATTTCATGACATTACATTCAAAATAATCTATTGAAGAATTAATATGAGTCAATCATGCTCCTTACGGGCTTCTAAAACAACATAAGGAAAAAGGGGGGGATAGCCATTATTTGATAGCCATTAGTAAATCTTTTTAAAAGAGCATTCTATTTATTATGTATTCAACATTGAGAATATGGTAATTTTTTTTCTAGAACTCTAATATGAAGCCAATGAAACAAAACAATAACACATCATCTGTTGTAGTACTGCATTAAGTCTTTCACCTTATCTCCAAAAAATTAGAGTTCAGGAGGAAATTAGAGTTCATGAGGAAAATAGCTAGGATCAAGAAAAAATACTCTGGGAAGAGGAATCAAAACCAAGCAAAAGGAACACAGTGTATGGAGTGTAATGCTTAATTAGGGCATACAAAATTTCTCTGTTTCAGAGGAGATAAAGCAGGATCTTCTATAAACTCTAGAGCATAGTTCAGGAACTGAAACACTTGAAAGATTTCAAATTAAAAACTATGTTTTTCCATATAATAAAATATAGCCATCCTGCCTTTACTTTTGCCTCAGAAATCTCAATAGGAAGGATTTTAGCAGTCTTCAGAAGAACTGATACTTCTATAGGTAAGAACAGCCAGTGACAGTACATACGCATAATTGTAAAAGATCATTGATCTGATCCAATGCAGCCTTGCTATGTTGCAGGCTTTAAGGCAATCCTTATTTTTTCCTGAGTGTTTCTTTCTAGTGTTGTTTGATTTAGTTTAAGCTATAAAGTATTTTTATTTTTATGCAGTTGAAGTATCTGCTTTCCCTAAAATAGCAACGATGTAGTGCAAGTAGTACCAATATTTGCACTTACAGTAAAGATTTAGTGCTGTTAGCATTGAGCCATTTGGCTGACAGTGCCTACTTTGTGTAGCATATGTGATTTGTCAGTCATCCATGAAATACACATCACTGAGATTCCAATCTCCATTTATTGTTCAGTCTTCTGAGAAAATACTGATCTGCTGATTCAGATTTCTCAATATTTTGTATTCCTCTATAGCATCTACTTGGTGCCTTTAAAGGATTACTTTATATTTTTCAGTTTGCCCAGTAAACTGTAGAAGGGTTTTGGTGTGCCAGGTAGGCATTGTGTACTAATTGAGATACAAATTGTGTAAGATGACTGCTGATAATTGAAACAATCTCTTGATTTTACAGGTTTTATAGTAACACAGACAAGAAGGGTGACTAGACCACAAATGATCCTTACATATACATGGTGCTGGTTGTTTCTTGTTTGTTTCCTTGCTTTTAACGTAATACTAATATAAGATGGAGACTGGCACATATGACTCCCTTTTCCTGGGTGAGGCCCTACCACAAGATTAAAAGATTGCGATCATTCTAGATCAACTAATGAGTAGTTTTCTCATTTGGAGTGGAGCAGCTTGTTTAACAGAGGCTAAGAAGAACCCTCCTTCGAGGATTTTTACCCAGGTGGCTAGCTCAGTCTCTTCTGAGGTAAAAAATACTGATTTCTCTTCCCTGGAATAAATAGAACTGAAGTTGGATCCTCCTGCACACCAAAGTAGATTAAAACTGCACAACCCCACTTTGGTTAGGACCTAGTTTTGTAAGCATGCTCTGAAAATGATCCATGAATAGGGTGCACAAGAAAGACCAGCAGAAGATTTGTGGATTGTGGGCTAGCTGGAACAGGCAGTGTTAGGCACACTGAGAAGTCTTTTAGACACTCAGAAATTTTTACTGTTGAAGAATTAAGTATCTACCTTTTGAATGGTAAAATAATGTCAAGATTATTTTATAGTTAGACTGTCATATACATTCTCACTTCATCACTGATGAGTGTTCTTGCAACAAGCTCTGGAGCATTAGCACACTGCTAGTTTCTGCACATATGAATTTTATTAAAGATTAAACTTTCACAATTGAATAAAAAAGGAATTGATCTTTCAACATCAAGTTTGACTACTACTAATTGCCTCTTGGCAGGCCCTTAAAAATAAAGCACCAAATAATGCTAAAAGTCAATCAACTAATATAAAGAAACACAATGCCTTATGAAGACTAGATTGAGCAGTTGAAGAAATACACAGGTATTAATTTTTAACATAATTCTAATTTTAGAGTTGGTTATTCTGGTTATAATAAAGCTGTGTTTATTTAGTCCATGTATCGATTTTTTTGTGTATATGTTTGAAAGTGCTTTCCTCAGACCCTGCATAGCAGTTCCTGACAATTTTAACACGCCACTCTTGGTGTATCCCAGATTTCACCAGATTAAATGTACCTCTGAAATGTGTTGTTCCCATATACTCCCAACCCTGATGTTTATCTGAAATTTTTCAGCAGACAGCATCCTTACATTTTTGTCCTCCCACGAGGAGAGTGGTGTGGGTGCTTCTCAGTTCGTTAACTGTTGAATGTTTCTAATAGCGTAGGACTCTGTTGGAGGGCAGGTCATGGCATATTTGCAGACAACAAAATTTCGAACTCCAGTACACTGAAGGTAAGGCATTCTTACTGCTGTATTCCTCAGTTTTGAATTTTACGCATTCTGGTTATCTGAAGAGCGTTACTGCCCACTCAATTTCTGGCTTGTGCCAATGGCCATATCCATATTATTGAACTCTGTCAACCACCTAAACAGGACAGCTGCATCTGCATTGTCAGCTGTGCCTAAGCTACCCCCTGAGCTGTGCCAAGGGTCACTTGGGAGAATGCTGCTTGGCCTGGACCTGGTGCAGGGACTCTGCTGACAACAATTTAACAGTATAAGCTGCTGGCTTCAAGTCTGTGGGAATCTGGCCTGGCACCTTCTGTTTTATTAGCAGAGATACAGCCTTTGCGACAAACACAATCACTGTGATTGTGCTTTACTTCTGAAAATGTCTTTTTAGTAAGGTATACTAGTTAAAGTATGGACCACATCCCACAACTAGGAAGTTCTAGAGGCAGAGATAAATCCTAGCTAGCTTGCAACAAACCCTAAGACAGCTCAGTTCATTTTTGCTCAGCCTCCAAATTATTTGTGTCTTCATTCCGTCCAGCAAATAATGAGAAAATGCTGAAATGCTCAAAATTATAATAAAAGCTACTCGGGGCCACACTAAAAATCACTGAAGGACAGTTGAAGTGAAAATAAACCAGAAAATACAAAGTCTCAGGCTGAGGAGAAGTTGAAAGAAAGCAATGTAACATTACCAGGAGGTAAACAAATTAACAGCTGCCAGGGAGATTCACAGTATATCTCTAACATTGTTACAGTGTTCTGAACTGTAGGTAAGTACCTACAGTCTGCAGTAATCAAGAGCTGGTTGCAGTTGCTCCCAACAAATCTGTTTTAAAGTGCTTGAGGGCTGTCGCAAAGGAGATGCTAAGTCATAGAATCATAGACTATCTTGAGTTGGAAGGGACACACAGGGATCATCAAAGTCCAACTCCTGGCCCTGCACGGGGCACCCCATGAATCACACCATGTCCCTGAGAGCACTGTCCAAATGCTTCTTGAACTCTGTCAGGCTTGGTGATGTGACCACTTGCCAGGGGAGCCTGTTCCAGTGCCCAACTACCCTGTGGGTGAAGAACCTCTTTCTAATATCCAACTAAAACCTCCCCTGATAAAACTTCAGTCCATTCCCTCAAGTTCTGTCACTGGTCACCACAGAGAAGAGATCAGTGTCTGCCCTCCTCTTTCCCTCAGGAGGAAGTTAGTAGAATGCAATGAGGTCTCCTCCTCTTAGTCCCCTCTTCTCCAGCCTGAACAAACCAAGTGATCTCAGTGTCACCTTGTATGGCTTTCCCCTCTAGAATCTTCACTACCTTCATAGCCCTCCCTTGAACATTCTGTAACAGCTTAACATCTCTCCTGTAATGTGGTGCCTAAACTGCACATCGTACTCAAGGAGAGGCTGTCCCAGTGCAGAGCAGAGTGGGACAATCATCTCCCTTGACTGGCTGGTGATGCTTTGTCTGATGCCCCCCAGGACACGGTTGGCCCTCCTGGCTGCCAGGGCACTGCTGACTCAGATTCAACTTGCCATTGACCAGGACCCACAGGTCCCTTTCTGCAGCACTGCTTTCCAGCAGCTCATTACCCAGTCTGTACATACATCTGGTGTTGCCCCATCCCGGGTACAGAATCCAGCACTTGTCTTTGCTTAATTTCATACAGCTGGGGATTGCCCAGCCATATAATTTGGCAAAGACTCTGTCAGACCTTACCGGGAACAGAAAGACTACCGCATGGAAAGCACTGAAAAGAATCCTTAGACAGCATTTGGGCATAAAGCTTCCTGCCATTGTCTTCTTATTTGGTGAAAGTATGACTACTGGGGGGGAAGGTGGAACACCTAGTTTTCAAAAAGGTAATATATAACTGAGCCTTTTATTCATGCTCCAACAATAACATAAAAGGTATCAATCTGCTAAACACGCCAGATGTGCTGTTTTTAAGAGATATACGATACCAAATGCATTGTCTGATTGCTTCATGAATAAAGGGGACAGTATCTTCCATGCTTGATACAAAACAAGGCTATTGTTATTAGTGATGAACTGAACTGGTCATTGAATTTTTTAAGAATGCAATATTTGTGCTGCTAGCTGCTTTCTACATATTACTTCATGTTCTGTAGGATCTATTGATCTTAAGCACCACTCCACCACAAAAAGGTGAATCCAATGCTAATACTGAAGCATGATGGAAGATGAGAAGCATTAACCTTGTTTTCACTTAAAGGACACAGCATTTAAAAAATAAGTTAAAACATCCCTGTGATCATGCCAGTGTAAATGGGACAGGAGCTCGACAGAGTGAAAGACAAGCACCCTAACATCAGTTGGTTAAAACTTGTGTGGCAGTGATCCCCTTTGAAGTTTCATCCCTGAGGGTGACATCTACTTGGAAATACGATTTCATTTTCTGCTGGGTTTTGGGATACCTTCACAACCATATTCAACTTCTACTGTAATTGGCACTCGCAACTCAGTATTTAAAACCAGTTTCATAAACTTCCCACAGTCCTAATAGCATGTGTACTAGCAGAGCACTAGCCATCTTTTGTAATTAATTCCTATTAATACTACGCACATCCACTATCTTTGAATAATTATTGCCAGCTTTCTGATTCACCACAGTCACGTAAGACAACCAGCTGCCAAAAATGTCACAACGAAATCTATCCTTATGCAACTGCCTCGAAGTGTACCCTTTCCGTGCTACTACATATTGGAATAATCCACAGCAGTCACATTGTTCCTTTTGATAAACTACAACCGCACACAGCTTGTGAATTCAAGGCCCACACCTCTCCTCTGGCTACTGAGGCCAAGCAACCCTCATCTTGTGCATGGCCACTCTATAAACAAGTCTCAAAGCAATAGTAGAGGTGCTATGCTCACAAGGCCTTCCCCTGTCTCTCTGTCTTCCATCTCACCTCAAAGGCTGGTATCTATTGCCACTGAGGTAGATAGCAGACTTCTCAGTAGCCTCTTCATGCCAGACAGACTGCTTAGATTTCCCTTATATTTAAACCTTCACTTACATAGTTCCCCTGGGGATAAAGCAGGCAAAGCTTCCTGAAAGACTCCAGGTCATCAACACAACCAGTAGTTATCCTGCAGGTGGAGATTTGGCACTGATACACAAATGATACTTAAGTGCAAAAATGCCCTCAAGGAAGTAACCCCTCCCCCCTAAAATTACAAGATTTACCAGAAATGTATCCCAGAGGGAACAAAACAAGAACAGTGTACCTTCAGTAACTGGATTGTTGATAAAGGACCTGAGGGGAAAAAATAAATCTAGTGACATTCAAGGCTTGCTTACACATGCAAAGAATTTTTCTGTTTCTCTCACACATATTCCTAGAAAAATATTTATCCTGTGTTGTGCAAGATCTCTTCATCCACACCCACCCACCCAGATTACAGGATCAGACTACTTCCCCTCCTGCCATGCTCAGCTCTGCCCCACCTCCCTCCAGATTGTCTTCCACAGAACATCATTACTGTGCAATCACTGCAGAGTATTCACACACCACTCCTGCACTCAGCCACCAGGAAACTTTATTCCAACCTCATTGTGGGACAGCCCGCAGCTGCTGCAGTAGCAAGACTCCTCCCTCTAGGGAATAACATGCAGTCATCTATAAAATGACTATGAACAGAATCACAAAAATTCTCCAGTACTGCTGCTCCTTTCTTATTCTCAATTATTCTAGATGCAACTGATATACATACATCACATGCTTCACCTCCAGTGGTTATGAACCCCCTCATGTTAACAGTTCATATCTTCCAACTTCTTACAGAATATACCCAATATATACATCTATATATAACAGCAGAAGCCAGGAGGGTTTTGGTTTGGTTTTTAGAAATGAGATTTTTTTTTTTTTAATTCTTTTAAAGAAAACTTCAAATGCCCTTCAAGCTTCATCTCAAGATGGGGCAAAAGTTCTTGTTCTACAACTTTTATTTTGCAGGGAACTACAGTAACATTTTATATTCATTTTAGAAATAGACCGAGGACTTTGACGAGATCACTCTTTCCAGTCACTGCATTGTCATTTTAAATTATACTGCTTTCCATTAAATTGTTCATTATTTGAAGATTCATATCAGATAGCTTAGAACCTGAAATTGTTCAGTGTAAATTCAGTTTTTATGGGCTCCAAGTCTAAAATTTATTTCTGAATGAGAATCAAAGCAGTGATAAAACAATTTCTACAAGTTATACTATTGTAACATAAATGCAGCACTAAAATTAAGCACAATGGCCTCACATATTCAAGTTTATTTTTTGAGCATGAATTTAAATTACTATCTTTATCCTTATGAGGTACGCAAATACAATTTTCCATTCATATTTGGAGGAAGGGACTAATTTGTATCAACAGACAAATTTGAAATGTAGTGTTAGTTATTTTTCAACAGAACTCATTTATAGCTATTTTGAAGGTGCTTATTTTGCTGTACTAGTCAAACACCTGGTAGTCTCTGCCTGTTACATAAGAACTATTTTATTGTTAATACTGTGGCTCATCACAAAAGGACTAATGGATCAAAACAGTTTACTTCTCATATTGTCCATTTTTTATAAGAAAACCATTAACTATTTCATTCTGATCTATTATAAATGTAGAATTGGACATTATAGAAGGCAGTTGCTGGCAATTTGGCAAGCCAATTTGGCTATAGCTAGCCAAATAACAGCTTTATGGCAAGTTCAGTTTCCAAATAAAGTAAAAAGTATGTTTATTACAGAGAAGAGCAGTGACAAATTGTTGCCTTTACCAAAAATAACGGCACTGAACATTCTAGTGCATCTCCTGATCATTATGTATGCAGCAATTTAACCAGCAGTGAAAGTATTCTTCACAGTTAACTACAACCTTAAGCCAAGAGGATGACAGAGTTCTTGCTATGCCAAACTTGTTTATAGACAGGCTCCAGTATCTTTGTGTGCTTTGATTTGCATTTAGAAGTTTACTGTCTGATTTAATATAAACAGACCTAGTGGGCTAAATGGTTGCTTTAAATCTGATGGTAGTCATTGGCCCAACACTATGCCAGATACAATGATACAAGTGAAAGTACAAGTCCAGTAAGGCAGCCAGGTCAAAAGCAATTAATTTAGAAGATACATAAACTCCCATTTCAGATTATTTTCCTCTTTCTCATCTGATGACACCTTACCTTTATGGAATATAAAACAGCCACTTGTTTCTCAGTTCATAATCTCTTTATGCTTATATAAATTTTGTATAATTTCAGTAGAAATTTAATCAACATTGTGGTTGTTGAGGCTTGATGTTGTGATGTATACCTTAGGTTGTAGGACTGCTTTGACTTTAAAATTTGTACTCCCTTGAACATTTAAGTGATCTTATTTTTCCCTTCTAAAGCTACATTAAAAAAAAAAATCCTTTGAGTATATAAAAACAACCCCCAAATCAAACCAAACAAAAAACCCCTTTTCCTATTCCACTAGATATTTAACTTTCATGTTATTTATTCAAACAGGGGATCTTTATTGTCTTGCTAGTCCTTTTCCCTATTTTTTCTTTTTGCAGTTATGAACAGGCCAAATAACTCTCAAATTTTCAACAGTTGAGCACAACGTACCAAAACAACTTAATTTTCACTGCTGTTTAGCACAAGGGTTAATTTTCCATTAACATTCCCGTTAAATGCTTGCATCTCATCTGCACTTCTCTGTTCAGAAAAAGCTGCCTTTGCCATTTGAAGAGACAAAATACCAAGCGTAACCTTGGGCTGACATATGCATTAGCCCAAGGTCAGTCAACGACAGCGAAGTAGCAGAAAGTGACAACCAAGAGAAATTATATAAAGCTAAGGAAAGGGGAACCTATAACTACTCAAGACTAACTTTTTGATCATTCTTTAAGTCTTGTTTCTGATGTACCTGCCTTCTTTAAACTTTAAAAAAAATGGTCTATCCTTCCCCTTTTTTTTTTAATGTACCTTGAATTACCCACCTGTTACATCCCACAATACCACTTTCAGGGATCCCTCCAAAGCTTGTGTTCAAGTGTAGAGCAGCCAGTCATTAAATTCTGATGATGCAAGTTTCTTTATGGCAAAGTTGCAGCACCTGGCACTTTCAAGTGCCACTTCACAACTAAACTACCTACATACTTCCTGAAGGCACTCTGTGGATCACCAGCTGCCCATGAAGACTCTCGCTACATACATCTGAATGTGTGACCACTTTAATTTAAAAAATGTGTTCTAGAACTTGATACAGTGCTTTGAAGATTTTTCTGAGAACTTGACAAGTAGAGAAAAAATACAGGAAAGCAACACATTTACAAAGCATTTTTGAAAAGCTGGGAATGTTAAGTGAATCAGCAGGATGTGTGTTTTACTACACTTCACCCAAGTGCATCTTCTGTTGTTTAATGCTTCAAAGGGAATTCTGGCATTGAGCTGAATCTCCTAATCTGGTTGAGACAACAGAATAATTTTGACCCAAAATTATTAGGTCAGGATATTGTGCCATTAGTTTAAGGACTCAACTTTTGCCCACTTTTTAGGCCTTTAGTAAAGGGAGCTCTCCTAAAATAAGTCCAGAGAACTGTGTCTTCTGATGCTCATGCCCAGTTCAAGAACTCTGACTGCTTAGTCAAGTTAAGGCAATTAATGTCATGGTGATCCAAACAAAATGATCAGAGTATATGCACACAGAGAGCAACAAAACCCCCATAAATCAACAAATGCTTAGAAACAGCACTTTGATGATCCTGTGAAAAAGTTCACACAGTTCAACTTCCCATGACTGCAGTTTCTAAACTGACAGACTTTCAACAGGGTCCATCAGAAAGCAAATCTGAAGTACTGTGTAGGACTACCAAATACACATCATTGAGTAACATTAAGGACTTCTCATGGGCTACAGGTTTTGTTACAGCCTTCTGCCTTCAATCACCAAAAGCAGAGAATCACTTTAAATTTTCTTCCAAAACTGAGTTTATGCTGCAGAGAACAGCCTTCTCTTCTGTGGATGGAGCAAGCCTATCAAAAAAATGTATGTGACGTTTATCTCAATGCAGGTCTTAACTCCTATTCTAGCTAGCATGTAGGGTTTTGGTAATCAAGCTTCAACTTTTAAGTGCAGATATGCTTGGCTTCTTTTCAGTTTTAATTAGAAAAGGCAATGAGAGATTTCTTCCCAAAGAATAAATAGAACACTAGGTCAGGCAACAGTCATTTATTTATCGACTTAAACAAGCAAAAGTTATCTTCAGACATAATGGCTACCACTTGAGCTATACAAATCAATGCTACTGAAGAACAGGGAACATCTTTTCTTTGACCCCTCCCATCCCAGAAGTAACAATTGAAATACCAGGGCCCCTAGAGAAAAGAGAAAGAGAAAAATCGTAAAAGGCGCTTAGAATGAGCTGCGGAGTTGAAACATGGACACTAAAAATCATTAGCTAATCTACCACATCATCACAATCACCTCAAAAATAACTTTCATTGTTCCATTTCTACCAGGTACCAAATATATAGTGCTGTTTAACAGCAATTTCAATGTATTAACAACTGTCCTCAGCTGAAGCAGAACAGTAATTACTATTTATATTAAATTTGAGGCTGCAGATAGAAAGAAAGGTTTCCACAGAGTACAGTGCAAGTTAATGAAAAGAGAGTGGGGGAGAAACAAAGCTACTTTTAAATTACTGTATGTCTCTATCAAACAATCAAATCATTCTGTATTGGTAACTCATTACAGATGGAATAACCTGACAGAGCATGGCAACTCTACTCACCCTGTGACAGTATACCTGATGAATGTATCTATGAAGAATGTATCTGTAAGTCCCTTAAGTTGTGGGCCACTGAAAATCCCAGTTTGCTACTCCTGTGTGGGTGGTTTTTAATCAGACATATGTGAAAAAAGCAAACAGACTGCATGCAAAACAACTGTTACTAAATCATTTAGTCTTCCTTATAACAGTCAAAGATATGAGTAAGGCATTCCTCAGATTTAGAGAAAACATTAGGAGGCTGTAGTTTTGCAGGCAAGGAGACCTTTTATTTTAATCCATTAAAAGAACCCAAAATAGTCAGCAGGTGGCCACATCTATCCATGTTTCATTAAAATCACATAAACCCTAAGTACAAAAGCACCACTGATTATTGCTCTAGAAAAACTGCATGAAAAATTCAAATACGCACAGTAAAAACATCACCATATGCACAAGACTTAATGTCTTAAAGCAAGTGTATGGAATGCTGATCCAATTTTACACATACCTTGCAATATTAAGTTGATATTTATATTACTTGGCAACAATGGGAATTTCTAAAAGCACTGTTATGAGAAGGGAAATGTTCATATACAGTTTAATATGTCAACTATCATAGTCCTAAAAAAATTAGCATTTACAAAATACTTGATAAAAATATCTTTTAAAAGTTGTCCAAGAGGTACATAAAATCAACCCAAAATTTTCATGATATTTCATTCGTTCTTGTCACCTACAGATTCAGTTTTCTGAGCCTGTGGAGAAGAAAGAAAGAAATTAAATTACTACAGTAAATTGCCATTATGCGCCTAAATACCCAAACTATCCTTATCCCTTTGACATTTCTTACTTGCAACTGCTCAGTTTCAAACCTATGTCCACATGACGTTTATGCAACTGGAACAAGTACAGTCACACACGTTTCTTAACTTATTGGTCCCAGCTTTTCAAAAGCAACACAAGCCTTACCTGTCAGCCTCCATGGTTCATACTGAAAAGCACCACACTACCACCTGTTTCTATTCACTGCACACATGCTGAATGCTCTACCGCACCCTTAACTTTCACTGTTTCAATCTGCCCTTTTACTGACAGTGTGCTGGGTGGGGCACCTCTGGATGTTGAAACACTAACAGTTGAGCGAGAGATGCGAATCTGCAATAACATTATGGGCAATAAAAAGAAACATTATGAAAATGCTAGCAATGTCTGAAAGGCTGAATAATTAAAAAACACTGATTCAATCAGCAAGAGGTATGTGTGGAAAGTACCTCTTCAGCTTTATTTTCACCATTTTCAGATGGTGTAGTACCTTCCTTTGCAGCTTCTTGCTTTTCATCCTTCTTCCCTTTAGCACCTTTGCTGGCCTTTGTTCCAGGTTCCTTCTGACAGAAGATTAAAAACACGGGTACAGACGTTGTATGAGTAGCCAGAAACCTACGCCTTTATAAAAAAAAACTTTTACATGAACTAAACAGTAAATCTTGGCAAGCTGCATGTGATGGACTAAACCAGAAAACCAGCTAAAGGCTACCTGGAAAATGTAAATCCACAGAAGTTATAGTGACTCTCAACATTTCTAGAAAACGGTGGTGTCTGCATCTTTAATGTTTCTCCTTATTTTTACAGGGATATAAAGCCATATCAGACTACTCTGGTATTGCTGAGCTGTATTATACAGAGGTATATACAAGATATCTGTGTGAACAAATCCAATTACAGTACATAGAAAGCTTATTCAGTCAAGCAAAAACACCACACTGTTTGTGTAACAGCACTACATTTTCGATTAACATGAAACATTAAATTAGATTTTAAAAATTAAGCTTTTTTGTTGGCTGTCCTTTTGTTACTTTGATAACATCTATGATGGTAATACCATGTCAGTGAAAGAACCAACCAACACACTAACACAGCAAACACCGATAAAATTCCATCTGCAGCAACACAAAACAGAATTTATCAAAAGGATCTATTCTAACAGCTACAGTTTTATTTGGAGATTTGCTCTTAAACAATTCATATGTTGAAGTCTACTATTTTTCATAAATCCTTGCTCTACATACCTATTTATGTTTGCAATCTAAAGGTTAGTAGAGGCATAAGTTAAGGATTTAAAGTGCAATGGGATAAAAATTTAAATGGTATTGCATTTAATATTTTACATTAGTATTTAAAGCAGTTCTGATAAACACTGGAGATCTTCCATAGGATCATTTGCTCTAAATTTTCCATGCAAAATAGCAATAGTAGTTGTGAACAGGGATATTAAGGTCTGTCTCCCTTCATTAACTACTTTTCCCCACTGATCCCCATAGAGGAGTGGGGCAGTGGGGAGGGAATGCCAGTAATCCTAGTTCCAGGGCAGTCTGAATTACTTCTTCCACCCCTCAGCTTCAATGTTACACAGCAGCTGTGGTGTATCATTTGGAAGCTTATTGGTGCTATGAGCATAGTCTTAACTCTGATCACCTACAGAAGAGCAAGCTAAGAAATTGCCCTAGTAAATTCATAATGTGCAAGCTTTTAACACTAAAAATTATCTCAAATCTGTACCATATTTGGTTGTTTGCTAGCAGGTACAGAGTACACACTTTTGCTGATTTGTGTTTAGGACACGAAGATTAATGTGCTCCTTAAAATGTGATCCAGTTAGACTTTGGAAAAAAGAAATTATCATATTAAAGAGTTACTTAGAGTAATGTTGAGTCACCTGAAATGAATTTCAAACATCTCTCATCCAACTTAGACTGAGTCTGTAACACTGAGATCATCTCACATGTACTTGAAGCTATAGAAGCTACCACATTCACTTCCTTATTAATTCTCTTTTTAAGAGGGGAGCAGGATGGACCTAGGAAGACTTTACTTGTAATTTAATTTGATAAATCACAAAGCATTCAAAGTCAGAGTTCTACTTTCACATACAGACTTTGTATTCTGGTACTTGCCCAACTGAGATGCCAATAAAAGGACTTGAAAAATGTAAGAGTGAGAAGTGCTAAACTCAGTTTACATGTGGGGTGGGTTTTTTTCTTCAATAAAGCAGTTGCTCTTATTTAACATCCCCCTTAGGCACAAATAAATCTACAGTTTCTGAAGTACATTATTTATATGCAGAAATCCTGAAAAGGTATTTCAGACACTAACAGGATTTTAATTTGACTGTAAATGGCCCAGAAAACCCAAACCATTCAATTTAAATATATTTAATTTCACCTTTAATTATAATTGTGCATTCTCAACAACAGTCAGGCTTCAAGAACAGATAAGAGTTTCTCACTACAAGAAAATTCTTGTCTAGAGTGTCTCTAGACAAGAAAACAGGACGGCACTGTGTAATCTCAAATCCTTTGGTAGAAATTACTAGGTCTCAGGTAGAGCTTACTCAACCAAACCTGTACTTTTCAGGAAAGGTACAGGAAAGGTAAAAATTCTTCTTAAACTAGCCATTCACTAAAAACTAACATGGTTTGCATATCAAACAGGCAAGACATTTTCTTTGGGCCAGTAATGAGGCCTGGAAGGGGTGGAACAAAAAGAAAAGAATGATCTAATCTACGTTTTTTTTCCAGCAAGGAGCAGCAGGGAGCTGCAGAGAGGGCAGGGGAGCCCATGCCTCAAAAAATGCTGTAAATTGAACTGTTTGCCATGCAAAGAAGGAGTATACTTGCTTACTATTGGCTGCAATGATGGTAACTAAAGAGAAAGTTATTTACCTTTGTTGTTTTCCTTGGTTTGGGTTCAGGTTTTGGTGGAGCAGGTTTCTATAAAACATTTTTAGTTGCACAACGTGTTAGACACATTACCAAAAGTCAGTCAGCCACCTCCACACTCAGCTTGTCCCCACCCCACAGCTTCCCTTACTCCCTGCTCAGTAGTATGAATCTAGAAAAAGTTAGAAAAGCCTTTATGCACAATTCCCCCGCATCTCTATTCACAGTTGTTTGCCTTAGCTCACTCATCTAGAAAAGAAAAGTAATTTGGGGGTCATTCTAAGAGTAAAATGTGGAGATTAGTAATAACTATTTAAAAAAAGCAAAACCCACAAACCATCAGGTATGTCCTAACAGAGAAGAGGAACTAAAACCAAATACTAGCAATGGCATCAAATGAAGTCCGTGAAAGACAGCTCTTTCTCCTTCCCAGAAAAGTAGCTGCATTTCCACAACTGACATCAGCCTGCAAAATGATACAAAGTCAATACTGCACCCAAAAGACAGTGTTGCACTGAGGTGGGGAAATACATCTTTTGTCAGAACAACCTGAAACCTGAAGCCAAGGAAACATAGATAACTTCAGTGCTAGAGTTCTTAAATACCCCTCAGCAAGAATAAAAATTGAATCAAGGAAAATGTAACAAACCTGTTCAGTCTGAGAAACTGTAAGTGCCTAGAAAAGAATATACCAAGAGGTGCTCTACATACTTACAGCTGACAGTCTTGCTGATCGCCTTGTGGGCTACAAGAAAAAAAAAAAGAAAACATTTTTATAGGCTCACAGCAAAAAGTATCCAAAGTGACATAGTATCAGTCATTTCACAAGGACAGCGTAAAATATGCCTCTACCAAAATACGTGTCTATTGCCAAGCACAATTTGCATCTTCCTCACTTTGGACAGTCAAAATTTTAAATGGACAAAGTGATGTGAAAATTAGAAATTAAAGTTGTTCAGGAATTATAACATCTAAATCTCCATACAATTAAATACTTCACACACATCCTTTTATAAGTACTTCTGAGTCCCTTTCTGCTTTATGAAAGGTTCACAAATACCTTGACTACCTGTGCACAGAACTCTGAACCTTCCTCATACATACTCAGAATTATGTTTCTAGAATCTAGCAGATGTTACTTGTAATAGTGGGTACAAATACCATCTGACTAACAGCTGAATGAAGTTAACGACCTTCTCTAGAGGCTATCAGAGTGCTAAAATTTCAAAATACGAAACTTAAGTCCTTCCACTTCTTCAGTTCCCTACACACTCAACCTGAGTCCAGGTGCACAAATACAGTTGCGAGATCAGAGGGAGAAATTATCTTTTCTATTTAAACACAATTCTGAAAAGGAAAGAATCAAGCTAGATATTCTGTTTCTCTCCAGCTTTATCACTTCAAGACACTTTCCTTACTAGATTTTATTTCACTCTGTCATAAATTTATTACTGCAGTTAGGTTTCAGAAGTAGTTGTTAGCTCTTTAGTTTGTTCACAGTATTTTTGTATTAACTAAAACAGATTAACCAAGTTACACAGTAGGGTTATTAGACAGAGTTAAAGTTTGGTCTGTGTCATAAAACTGGAATCACACCTGTAGCCAAAATAAAGGGACAACTCAACTGCAACAAATACCTAACACAACACATCTTAAAAAATTAATCTAAAATATCAACTTAATTACATATCAAGCATTTAATTTGAGCTGGAAAAACATGGCTCCACACACCCTGCAACAGGAAAAAGCTGTTGTTAATATCTGAAGAAAGCAGTAACTTGTATTCATTGGAGGCATTTAAGTATTCTTAGTGGAAAGCAGTAGTGAATAGTTCAAATCTGCATCCAGCAAAATAGAATTCCTGTCAAGAACCACCTAAAGATATTTTCAGCTATGAAATATTTATGCATCATTAACAAAAAAAAAAGGTAAACCTCTCTTCTTGGCAATTTAGAATATCAACTGCTTGTTAAGCAGCCTAGTATTTTACAACAGTTTAAACAAAGCATTTCAGTTGGTCAGGTAATCAAAGTGCAAGGTATTGTCTTTTACAGATCTGCTTTCTTAACCAATGATTTCTATCCCTCAGCTTTTAGGAACTGAAATGCTTTGTTAGCATCTACCTTTTAAAGGATAATATGTTGGTTTAGATAAATTACAATTCTCTCCCATATCTCCCAACTGTTCCTGACTGTTCCATGACTAGTTTCAATAGCAGGCTTTTTTGCCATAAGAAAGTCAGCATAAACCAGAAGTTCTTAAAAAAGCCTGGCAGCTAAGTAATTTTAACTCTCATTTGGAGTTTGTATCTATTTTGTGTTATTTGAGTATAAGGAGGGAAAGCCAAGTCAGCAACGGTCACATTTTAATGTTCTTTGGGAATCTCTGTCCCCCTCCAAACAGCTGTACTAACCCAGACACTAGCAACTCACCCAACAGTCTGTTTGACACTGGCCCACCAGCAAACATCTACAGAAGAGTCTGTGAAAAGGAGCAGACAGAACAACACCCTGCACTCTCCTGCTGAACCATCTAAAGTTGCCAACTTTCCAACCTGGATATCATATACACATCGTGTGTTTAAATAGTCCCTAAGAGTTATTTTCTCCACAAATCTGTCTAATAACCTAGTACTCATTTACACTTTCAGTTTGCATAACATGCTGTGACACTGAGTTCCATAATGGGATTATGATCTGTGCGGAAAAGAAAAAGCAAAACCTTACCGCTCCACTGTCTTTCCTTTAAACTTCTTGCCTTTTACTTTCATTAGATTCTTCTTGTTTACAGGTTTCATGAGTAGTAATTCCCTAATTGCCTTTCTCTGTGTTACTAATTATTTTATCACAACTCCATTATATAAAAGATCAACTAGATCTAGAAAAACTGTGTTGTTTGGTTTTTTAGTTTCGGTTGTTTGCCTTTTTTTAAAAGCTGCTCTGCATCCTCTGTTTGTCCCACTGTACTGGGTATCCTTTTAATTTTATCATGGCCTCTATCAGCAGAACTCCATTTAGTAGTCCCGTATCTGAGAATGCAACAAACTAATCTACACTGATGCTTATTCTGTCCTTTAGTATTTTTTCCTATTTTCTAGTTATTTTCTATTTAGAACTATTGTCATTTTCTAGTAACTATTCATTATGACTTTACAATCTCTCCCCCAGTTAACAGCTGATCTGGTGACCACCACTGTCTTCCCCTCCCTCCATGTATTAACTTGCACTTCTCCACACTGGATTGCTCTTGATATTTTATCACTTATTTACCAGTGACATAAAGCCATCTCATCCTCTCTCACTTCTGACTATCCTAGTACTTTTTGCAAGCTCCAGCAAACTTTGCCATTTCTCTAGTAACTCTTCTCCTAGAAATCATTAATGAATATATTCAGCAGCACAAGCCCAAACACAAATCCTTCCAATACTTCACTGATAAATCTCCTCCATTATGAAAATTAACTACCACTTCTCCATTCTCTTCTCAAAAGTTGATCTGTCACAAATTCTTGGGAAAATCTTCCATTTAATTCATGTTACCTTAGTTTCCTTAAGAATCTCTTGGGAAGCCTTATAAAAAATTTTCTTGTCAAGCAAGTAAACTACAGAGCATGTCAATAGTTTACCTGCTATTTTCCTGTTCAAATATGCTTACAAGTAGAGCAGTTAATTGTTAATTCATTTGAATATTCATCCATTCTTTTCAAGATCCTGATTTAACTTTTTCTGCCACAAAAGACGAAAACCTAAGAAAACAAATTCTCGTAACTCTCTACCTGTTTTTTTACTACAGGTTGTGACAAATAAACCAGCAAACTTACTGTAGACATTAAAGTATCACCACATCTCTCCTGGCCTTCTCTGTCAGAATTTACTGTGTCCTTGAACAAACTCAATTAAAGAAACCACACAAATGTGTCAGCTACTCCAGTTTAGAGTCTGGTACCTTAATTCAATACACCCTTCCATCAGTCACTTAAGCTAAGAATAGTTTTGAAGTAGACTGTCTGAGGTGGGTGCATTAGGCCTCTTCTGCCAATCCACTAAAGACAGAGCAACAGTTTCAGGCGGTAACACCCTACACTATTGCCACAAGATCCACCAGAGCTTGTCTATCAAAGCCCTACATGTTTCTGAAATTTATTTGGTGTACTAATAAGTTCTATAAATCCTCAGTATGCCAAAACTAAATGATGTCAGATAGGGTAAAAATGTAGTCTACTGTCATTATTCCCACTGAAAACACCTCAATAGAAGTGCCAGAGAAACACATAATCATCTGATGTGCAAGACTGCAGGTGTCCAGTTAAATAATTCCATGCCAAAATAAAGTTATGTACATCTATATACATATACTTGCCTCTTGTTTAGTTACTTTTGCTGCATCCTTGCCTTCAGCACCCTCTGGAGACTGAAAGAAAATATTAAGTCAGTGTTTTCATTACAGACTTAAAAGCATGCAGGCAACAGCAAAACAAAGATTATGGTGAAGACTGTTTTTTCCATACATTGCAACAACTTAAAGAAGCCTGACAAATTTGTATTAGTATTTACAAGCAGCATTGTACCAAAACCAGTCTTGATTTTCCAAGCAAGAACCTGAGGACGGAACACCAGGTACATACATATCGTAACACACACCTCCCTCAGTGGGCCCTCTAGCCAATTAAGTAAAGCATCCGCAGGCTCCAGTGGGAGTTCCATCTTATCAGCTGTTGGTAGCACAACAGTATGAACTGGAAATCTGAGGCTCTATGAAGGCTTTTGAAATCCCCAAGAAAATGAACACATTTCTTCCCAAATACAAACTTAACCAGTTATGAGATGTGATGAGATGAACTAAAAAAAGCATAGCATTACTGAAATGAATGATTTATTTACCTCATTTACTCCTTTTTCATCTCAGCCCCACTCAGCTGGAAGTTTTAAAAGTATCTGTCCCTTATATCTCACCTCCTCCATCAGAAGAGCAAAAATTAGAAAAACACTGATACACTGACAGGAAAACTAGGGACAACATGTTTCTTCTCAAGAACAAAGTATCAACCTGAGCATTTTAACACTAGTCTTCCAGAGGTACTAGAGAAAGGTTAATTAAATTACAGGAGGTGAGGAGCCGGTGACATCAAGCTTCTGTCTTTTGTTTACCACTCAAGATGTATTACTTCACATTTTGCAAATACCTGGGTTTCCACCTAGGAGCAAGCGATTCATGGATAAATAGCAAGCAGCAGCAGTTAGAGGAGAACTACAAGAACAGCACATGTTTCAAAAAAAGGCATTTAACAGGCAGCAGAGAAGGTAATTTGGTTGCTGTTTTGGTTTTCAATCACTAAGGAAGCTGGCTAGTTATCTTTTCTTGTGTCTCTCCATTTCAGTCTTAACCTAAACTTCCTCACAGATTTTGACACGGAATTTCTTTGAGTTATACAGTTATGGTTTAGAGCAGAGAAAAAGACTGGCTACTTTGCAGCAGTTGACCACTGCCTTCTCCTGGCACTGGGCTCTTATCATTCTTACAGATAGACATCCCCCCACCAGGGAATAAAATGTGCCTTTGTTACTATGTGCTCTCCTGACTGAAAGGAATCTTGCCACAAGAGCAGCTGCTTTAAAAAAAGCAGGGGACTGATCATCTAAGTAGCTCGAAAACAGCAGGAAGTTAAGCAGCGCAGCACAGAGCAACTCAGAATAGCAACAGAGTCAGGCATCCAAAATGGAGCCTGACTGCTCCCGGTGCTACTGCAGCCTCACCAGTCACCTGCAGGATTCTTTCAGGCTTCCATTTCTAAGAGCCTTTCAATTTGGTTACTAAAGAGTTGCTACAGCCTGATGGTCTGATGCTGGGAGCCTCAAAAGTCATAAAGAAAACAAAACCAAGTAGTTCCATGTTCACTGTCAGTAGAGTCTTGTTTCCCAGAACTTCAGCTCATGATACAAGACATGCTCTGGGTACAACTTTTCTGTAGTCCATGAATTCATAATATCTGTTTCTCTCATATGAATATTCTCGAGTCTAACAAACTTGTGCTGCACCCTTTCCCTGAGAGGGAACTTAAATAGCATCCTTCATGTCCTGGGTACCTAGTTATATAGAAGTTCTCTGAGATTTTATAACCTTTTCCTCACAGTAGTCAAGAGACTTAAGATCTACAGTGGTAGGGACAGAAGGACAGCATGACACATTTTCTTCAGAAGCCAAGCTAAAAAACTCATCATAAACTAAATTAAACTGACTGACACTCCACAATCAGGCTGTTTTACCCTGCTTCATTTTTAGGAATCACAGAGCTTTGAGACAGGGCTAAACTATCCCAGGATGACACCGTCACGCAGCAATAGCCTTGCAGTAATTGCCCAGGAGCAAACCCTCAGTCTGCAATATTGCGTAGTTAATGCACAGTAATTTACCCCATTCTATTTAGCACTACTGCAGAAGTCTCCTACATTTCTGATAGACATGGCAATCTGATTTTAGATGCCAATACGATTGCTTGACAACATACTAAAAAAAGCTGCTCATGAGGCTAACTGTAGGGGAAAAAATAGTATTAAAAATACTCTGTGCAACCACAACATCTGTGTACTAACTAATATGGATATATTACACAACATACTTAAGTTAACTAATTAATTAGCTCAGCATTCCCTCTCAAGTTAGAAAATCCAACAGCAATTCTGAAGGGCACAACTTTCTCCATGGAGGGATATGCACAGTAATAATTTCAGCAGTGTGAATAAGCAGCAAGGGGTCCTGACATGCTCTAATTTCCATTTCAGACCTGCTCCTCCTCTCTGCAATCACTACGAGTCCAGGCATTTGAAGGCTGCACTCATCCTCCAGGGCCTTGGCTCCCCAGTATGCTGGCAGAGATGCACCGGAGGCCTTGTCACGAGTAAGGTAATTGATCCAGCTGAAAAACAGCCTGCTGCTTAAACAAATGTATATATACAAATTATAAATATATAGTCTTCCCTGCTCCAGCAGAATCATTTTACTGCACAGCTGCACAAACAATTGAGCCAGTACAACAGACAAGAATGAAGTGGCATGGGGCAGCTGCAGGCAGCCTGGGATTCCATCTATTCTATCTATTTCAGCTAATAGACACACACACAAAAAATATGTATGTCAGATATGGCTACAGTATACTTGTTAAAAGAGGAATAGAAACTTATTTTCCCTTCTATGAGTTCAGCTTAGACATTCCAATGAGTCCCAGCTGATGTGGTTCTTCATACTAATTTTTGCAGTACTTTTTCCTTTCCCTAGGGAAAAGAGAGATTTATACATGAATGGATTTGCACCAAGCATAGTTCTCAAAGAACTTGGTGTGCCAAAAACTCAGATTGTCTGCATCACTATCTGGAGTCACAGTACTTTTATGTAGATACCACCAAAACCTTAAAAGTCCTTGCCCCTAATGCTTCCACAGGAACCCTTTCCCCTGTCTTATGTCCAAGTGACAAACTACTGAAGGACATCTGGTTTTGAAGCAACCAAACGTACTGAGTAACCCATCCCCTTGGCACATTTTCCCACATGACATAATTCCAGGGCTCACCATGTTTCACAAGACACCCCAGTCGCATTAAAATGCACCCTGGATACTGTGCCTTACATCATAAACTAGTCAGGAGCAGGAGTGTCCACACTGCAAGTTTTGTGGAGCAAAATCAAAGACCAATACAAGCACTGAATCATTTGACAAGGGCAGGACTCCAGCCTCAGTAATTCTTCAGCTGTACTCCATCACATGCTTGTATTACTCTCATAAAGCAGTCCCTATAGGCCTGCTGTGCCTGCTACTGTATGGATGCCTACAAGAGATAAGACATAAAATAAAAAAGCAAATAAGGACACAGATAAGAGTGATATTTTTTTCCACAGAGGAACACACAGGAAAGAAGATGACTGGCTACCTCTAAATATGCTTTTCACATTTAAACCACTAGCAAGTTTTTGGTTGAGGTGACCACACATTGTGTCATATCTCAATTAGCACTACATATTGGCAAAAAGATTGTAAATTAAGCTGAAACTAAGCTTTGTAAGATCTGTTAGAGCTGCATAACTTTCAAACCACAAGACTAATCTGGAAAGTTGTCTACCAGTGTTCGGCTTTTTTTAATTATTAATTGATTTCTCTTTTTAAGAATAACCTAGAAAATTATTTTGAGTGGATTGGGAAAAAAATGGAATATTAATAGATTATAGAGAACGTTAAACAACACCCAAAGGAATATTAACATTGAGCTTATTTGTATATACAGCTCTTGTATTTCACCAGCTGAGAAGTATACATAAGAAACAGTGTTTCCACACACCAAGGCAATACTGTAGTATCTGCAATGCCAACATCATTACAGAACTGTTAAGTTGAAAACAGATAACTGTTTTAAGGAAACATTTAATAGAACATACAGGTAAATTTCCTTTTTTTATTGTTCTTAAGGCTGGGTTACCTCGTAGAGATGCACCACAAAAAACCCACAAAGCTTCAATTTTTTCTTATCAAAATCCTGAAACATAACCACGATGTAATGAGAGTACAGTAACCCAAAGTAGTGAAGTCTTTGATGTTTGTTTGAAAGATCCAAAGAAACATGTTTGAACTTGCAATGTCCAGCTTGTGGATAAATATTTTGTTTGTACTATAATGAATGGACTGTACTATTATAAAGGAGCACATTAAAAAGCATGAAGAATGAGAATACAAGTACATGAGAAGTAACGGTCAGCAGAAGGTCGGTATAAAATTAAATAGATCATTCATTCTCTGAAGGATCTTATTACTAACTGAAACTCAACACCTTAGCTCCGATGGGACAGAAATTAGTCCTTTCATACCCACAAGAAAAAAACAAACAAACCAGATGCAAATTTCATTCTAACTACCATGTTAAGAAGTTAGAAAGGCAAAAAGCCCTAACTGTCCTAGCACATGAGCATTGTGAACAGCATTTCCTCCCATTAGAAGCTGGTTCAGCCACATCTTAATACACTGCCTGCAAGGGGATTTGCCTGTAGATTTCCTGGTGCACTGTTGGAGCTGCAATTTCCATGATGTAATGCTTTGGTCATTCCTCCAACTATTTATTTCACCAACCAAAATAAGGTAAAAGCCTGCAAGAAAAACCACATTGCAAGAAAAGAAGATGCATCAAGTCCCAAGTCTTTTTCAGAGTTTACTGCACTATTTTCCAAAAATATTTCCACCCCTTATTTCCCTTTGAGTAGAACTCTGCATTAGAGCAAATTTAAATCAATAAAAGGTGTCCCCATACATGCTACATCTTCTAATTATTTGTCTTCAGAGCAGTTCTGAATTTTGTGCTAGTTCATAAATGTAATTAAAATGCTATTTACTTCTTAGTTTAGAACAATGACAACTACATGTCAACTAATTTAACACCGACCAACTCCTGCAACACTGTTCTAACCACTGTTTCCTCATTTAGCTCCCTCAGCATCTTAACATTAACCTCTGCTTATAACTAGTTCTCTGATCTGTTTTCGGTGGATAGAACAGTATTCTCTGCCGAGCCAATGTGAATTAACTTTTCAAGTAAAATTAATTTCCTCTAATAAATATTTAAAGAAAAAGGTATTCTTCCTACTACACCCTTTCCTTTCTTTTTTCTACCAATCTGATCCTGGATGGGGAAAAAATATGCATGCTGCTATTCAAAAAAACCCAACAAAGTAATTCTCTCAGAACCAGGAGGGAATAAATCTGTTTAGTGGCTGGATTTCTTTAATACTTATCTGAAATTATCTGTCTTCCACTCTTCCAAGAAATATGAGGTTGATTTTTTTTGTACATACATGTAAATATGTACTTCACAAAAAAAAACCTCCAAAAAATCAAACAACTCTAACACTGCTTAAGTATTTGTTCTTTAACTATATAATATTTTAATATTTTTTGTTAAGAATTATTACAATGAAATATTATACAATGTAGTTTTGAGAATTTAAATCCCTTCATCTTACATCTATTAAAAGCAGAAGATTTAAATTTCTAATTCTTTGGCGGAGAATGTTAAGATCATAAAGCTCTGGAAAGACGAATGCTACTTAAAAGTTTAAATACAAAACCAAGCATTAATAACCCTGGAATTAATATGCTAATTGCATGTTAATAGAGAAAAACCAGGGAAAACACTTCCTGACCGAAGTCGTCACTTTTGCTTAGAGATGCAAGCCAAACAGAGTGACTCATTGGCATGCACTGCATTTTCAAAGAATATATAAGAAAATAAGACTACAAACAGCCTGTAAAAACAAAATAAGTAGGTTCAGAAAATGCATTTTATTAAATTCCTTAATTTTGACAGGTGACTTCTGTGAGCTTTGTGCTCTTCCAGACAAAACAGAAAAGACAGTAACCAAGTTAGGACTGGAGTATGTCTAGATAACCAAAACCAGAGAGAATAAATGCTTTTCCAGAAGAGGAAATTCCTTCATTGTAGATTGAGGTTTTGCTATTCCCACTGAAAAGAGGTCAAAGATTGACCAATATAATTGAAAACGCATTTATATTTGATGGGACATTTTAAAAAAATCTCACAACTGTTTTGGCTTTTATTTTTCCTTCCAAGTTTCTCTTCCCTGCAGTCAGTTTTTTGAATACATCATCTTCCACCTATAGTAGAGTGAAGAAATAAGAGCATTTTCTAGAGGCTCAGATTTAAAAAAAACCCCAGCATTGTAATTTAAAATTAGTCAGACAGTTCCCTTTCCAGACAGCGAAGTAATCAGCTGCATTTTGAAAAATACAGATCAACCATGGGAGCAGTGAGCACAGTGCATTTGAAATTGTTCAGTTTCCCTTGAACACCAGACGTGAAAATTCAGCTAGGTAGTAAGTAAATTCTTGTCTCTATATTTGCTTAACCATTTTACTGCCACCCTAAAAAGGCAGATTCAAAAAATATGATGGATGAAATTCAGCCCCTAATATTATTTCTCGGATCTTTCAAAGCTGATGACAGTTCTGCAAGTGAGATGAAGCTGCTCAACTCATCCAAGTCTATGTACAGAGGCAGTTTTTAAAACCTTGAAGATTAGGTTCCAAATTCTGTATGTAAATAGAACTGATCAGATCTGCAAAGTAAAACTAGGACAAAGTTCTTCTGAAAAAAAAAATATTTTATCTAAAGATTTTATCTAGAGATTACATTTAGATAACTACTTTCAGTAAAAACTGATTCCCAAAAATAGCCACCTCTGACAAACAAAAATATGCTGAAGGACTGAAGAAGGTATATAATTCCTCTTCTCACAGAGAACATTACTGTGATAAAACCACAATAATCTAGAAAAAGGACTTTTGTTGTTGTTGTTGTTTCAACTAACTGGTGCTAGAAAACATCAAACCTTTGAGATGATGATAGCAGGTACCAAAGCCACAGCTGGGACAAAGCCTTAAATACACCCATCTCTTACATCCCAATAATAATTATTACAGCTGTGGTTAACAGGAATATTGTTCTACATCAGCCAGAATGAAGAGCTTCACAGACAACCTAAATGCAGTTTCAAGAGAAGAATAAAGCAGTATGTCTCCAAGAGGGTACAGGTGGGATAAGGAAGAAATGATGTAGCAGAGACAAAGTTTCCTACTACAAACTGAGCACGAACACCTCTCCTCACTTCTGCTTGAGAGGAACAAAACCCTGCAGGGGTAAAAATGTCCTTAGACTTTGATTTCCAAGTATGGAAGCACTCTCTGCTACTATTAACTCGGATAGGGTTAAGTCAATGGAGAATGTTAGGTGGGATGAGCAACATACCCAACCGTCCCAATAAAGCTGATGTTGATGGGAACATTCAGAATTCTCTTATGCAGACAGATTCCAAAGTTCTTAGGGAACACAGCACTTTATATTTGCAGCTTTCACTGTTACCAAGTACACCCACTCTTTACTATAGGAAGACAGGAGCTGTATCTCCAAGTTACAGCAGCAATTAATTGAAAACTGGTAGCTTCCAAAGACATCAAGGAGAGGGAAAAAAACCCAAAAATAAAAACCAAGCCAGATGCCTCCTCCTGCCCCCAGTGCTACAAGGACACAATTTGAACACTAAGTTGTTCTGATTATTCTAATGAATTAAGGAATATTCCTCTAGAAACTCTAAGTTAGGGACAAACAAATCAAAGATGAATGTCTGGTTACTGCTAGGAAGAGTTCTGCTCTTCCCCACCTAATCATTCCTGTCAATAAGCCAGCTTAACTCTTTGTGCCATGAGAAGCTAGATCAGCAGATAGGTCTGGTCAAAAACTACCTCAAACAAATACGATATCCTATAGGTTAAATCAAAACAAGGACAGGAATGAGTATCTGGAATTGCTTCTTCTGGCCTGTATAGGCCAGCTTGAAATTATTTGTTGAACTGCAGTCCAAACTGTGAAGTTTCACACTGCCAATTTTGCTGACAATAAAATTGGTATAAGAGCATCTTACTTCTGTGTGCAGTCAGTAGCTCATTCCCAGCCCTGCTGCCTTCTAATAGGTTACCACACATTTGCTGTGCCACTGTGCAGCATCTCTAACTTGGAGCAGTAAAATGATCCAGGATTTAAAAAAAACCCTCCAACTCACATTCAAACCTGTTCAGTAAACAAGCTTTAAGAGAGTGAGGGCCTGAAACGTAAGTACAGCACATTAAATCATCTTTTTGGCTACTGGACCATGGGATAAACCACTGTGCTAGCTTACTGCAGTTCAAGAACTGAAAATAAACGGTGGCCATTATGATCCTACAAAGTGCTAACTTTCCAGAGAAATCTCTGGACCTAGTTTACTTACACTCTACACAAAAGATAATGTTACAATCCTGTTAAGCAAAATTCAACTTCATACAATTTCTCTAAAGGAATGATATATCCTGGAACATACCATGTCTATACACTGCTGCTGGTTAGGTACTGAACAGTAGAGAAAGTGAAGCTTTTCAAGTAACACAGAAGAAAAGCAGCCTTAAACTAAATAGCATGCATCTGCTACATTCCATTTACACACAGGTTTTTTACTTTTAAACTTAACAATACCCATACTCTAGCATACAAAATAGTATTGCCCACATTGGAGCACTGAACTACCATATATAAAATGACTATATGTGCACAGTTAGTGCTGAACTCAGAGGTGAAGACTTACAAAGTAGACTGTACTTTGTACTACTGTAGAGTGTATTACTAACAACACCTCATCAGATATAATGCTTTAAGTGCCCAAGAAGCATGAAGAATGATTTTTAACCAACAAATTAGTGAAAATCTAAGAATTTTCGGGTTTCCCATTCATTAAGTCCAACATATTTCTGTGTAGTCTAAGAAAAAGACATTGCCATCAATTGTATACATTGCCATCAATTCCTAAAGAATCAGATTTTTACAGACTTGCATAAAGTTATCAGAAATGTTTCAGATCATTAAATCCTTGGTCACTGGACTTTTAATCTCCATAACTAAATAACAGCAACAACAATATTAATAATAGCGGCTAAAATTACACAATTATTTCTTTCTAAGCTGAAGTGCCTCTAAGATAAAACACGGACATGTATTTGCTGCATGTATTTAATAGCCCTGTAAACATCATTTATTGCTATGTAGCACAGCAGCATTGCTCAAGCATGTTTTTTCTTCAGTGCCACTCAACATTGCTACACTGTATTGTATCTAAGCATACCATGCACAGAAAAATGTTTGTGGTTTTTTCTGCCTAATTTTTCTATGAAAGATGTAGATCCTTTGGGTCAATCTGGTCAACTGACTTAGTTGGCTTTCTTGGAGTAGGCAACTAAAACGTTTTCAATTGCTTTTAAATACATCAAGATTTAAAATTCTCAATAATTAAAAATCCAGTACAAATGGTACAATTTCTAAAATTGTAAGAGACAAAACATTGTTCTCCCTTCTATTAGAAGGCTTCTGCAATCTTTTAAGCTGCTCTGGCACATCTATTCTCTTTGCCTTGCTCAAATGTTAAGTGCATCTCTGCATAGCAATTGTTTTACCTGTCCCTGCAAAGGATGCTGAAGGTAGAAGTCCACCTGAGGACTCTGCTGATCTGTTAGGTAGAAATTTGTCAAAGTCAGGGGTATAGTGACAGATGCAACAAAGGTCATCTTCTGCTGTTGCCTAGCCTGTTTTCCAGTAGCAACTGAGTGGCCTAGGAGTGGTCTAAAAAAGTGGAAACAGAAATTACCTTTTCAGAGCTCTGACTTTTGCTTTTAGTTCTCATGGACAGGGAGAAAGGAGGAAACAGCATGAAACACAGGGGGAGTTCAAGTAAAAGTCTGGAGAAAGAAGTGGGACAAAATAGGAGTGGGGAGAAGGCACTAGCCAAGACATCTGGATCTGGTACTGGCTCCCTTTTCCTTTCTATTCCATAATCACCTACAGAGTGTGAAATGAAATACAGAACCTCACTGCTAACAGTGTGCCTTATTGTATTCTCTGCTACAGAGCAAGAGCTTCCAACCCCATTGATGGGAAAGTGTGGGCTCCCATAGCATCACTGGAGCTTCTTTTCTGCCAAATAGCTTCAAAATGAACAGAACATTAGAAAAAACCCACTATGTTACATATAGTACATTTAACTGACATGGACTGAATCACAGCGGGAGTATCAAAACATGGAAAAGGACATGAAATGGAGCTGAACGGCACTTGAGTATGCTTTGTACTGCTGCATCATGAACACAAACTCACCTGCCACTCTTTGCAGAGGATCTAGACTTCATTCCACAGACCAAAGAACAACAGCAGGATCATTCAGAACTTCAGCAAAAAGAGCTGTCACCTGCAGGACCTCAGCTTCATTAGTTAATTGTTTGATCACATACAAGTTGTTCCAATAAAAATTTTAGAGAACAGGTTACTATTGCAAGTTCCTCAGTTTCTATGTACACACCACAAAGGAAGAAGACTAATTTGGTGAAGTAACAACAAATGCACCACTGAAAAGTGCAGGTGGTGCTTATTAGGGGGAGTAAAACATCAGGACAGTCATCTTAACTTGAGAATCCAGGATAAAGGGACCATTTCAACAACTCAGCAATTTACTTCTGTGCCCCATCTCCCCTACTAGTGGATAAGGAACAACATTTCTCTTCGAATATTCATGACACTTCAGAAATACAAACTCAAACATGCAGAAGAATTTTACAAAGAGAACTCAGTTTAGGTCCAGACAAAAAAAGCATAAGTGGAATTTAACAGCTCTCAGTTAGTACATATAAGAACATTCACTTAAGCCCAAAGATTAGAAAACACACTGACTAGAGACCTGGCTGGCAAAACAACTAGTAAGAGTCTCACCAAAAAACCCATCATGTGATCAGGTAACTAGAAATGCACTATGACAGGATAATCATTGAATATGGTACCTTCCAACTTCTGCTAAAGAAGTAGCATTACAAACAAAATATTCAGCAGGTTTTTTTCCTGCAGTAAATAGAACTAACTAGTACCTCTGACTTTAAAGAAAGTGAATTTGCATAATGGAACAGGAACCTGCCACAGATGTTCTCTACTGTATCTTCATAGCATCAACAATACTGCAAACTACATTCCTAACTACATGGAGCTACCTAATAACCTAGTGAAATGGCTAATTAGAACACAATATTTTTTTACTTGCTCTGAAACAATGCTATATTCAAAGATGTCACACTAAAAACAAAAAAAAAATGGCTTAAGAAGTTGCATTTAGTCCACACATCTGATTCCTCTCCAAGCATTTTCAAAACAAGTGCAGGTAGTGTTGTATAGATTCAGAGATTCAGAATAAAGAACAAGTTGGGTCATTTTGGAGTGCAATTCCAACTAACAGATAGGCTCCCCATCCAATACCGGACAAGTCACCACTTGACCTACTAACATCCCTCAGAGATAGTGCACATTCTACTTCAAGAGGCCAAGGGCTGTTCAGCTTGATGGATGCTTATGCACATGGGTGTATGTGACCATACCATGATTCTCCTTGTCATCAGGTACAGAATAGTTCTTCATCCTTTTATGGATAACACTGGGATATTTTTACTGGGGCTGTTTCAACGTCAAGGAGTTTTTCACTATGATCCAAGAGCTAATTCCAGAAAGACGAGTGACAAAACAAAACACCCCAACCCATTTCAAGGCATTCGTTCCTATCAATACCACAACAAGCATTCTGGTTTATCCCACACTGGCATGCCACTCTTCTTGTGAAAGGCCATGTGCACACCACAACATTTTATTACAACACATGAAGGGTGCAGAAATCTGACAGGAGCAGCCCAGAGTTCAACACCTTTTTGCTTCAGCACAGTATTTAACACCACCTCAACACACAGTCAGTTTTTCCTTTCCTCTGTGACCCTCAAGCAATGAGCAACGATATTCAAATAGCCTAGGCCACAGCCCTCTAGAGAAACAGAGACAGCCCACGTTACTTTCTTCATAATATTCACAATGAACATAAGGCCAGGGAATCGGCCACTGACTTGAGTCTACATAGAGATGAAAAACGTCAGAGATGAAAAGCAAAGCAAACAAAAAAGAACCAGCCAGTTTAGATAACTAAGGACACACAAAAAGAGATACAGGTGGATTTAAACCCTTTTTGCAATATTATTTATTTACCCCTACAACTATGAAAATTCCTCATTTTGACTTTTGATGTTTATTTCCTCATAAAATTTTCAGTGCTACAAGCCTTGTTATAAGTTAGAAGAACTGACTATTAAATGCACGTGATGGGTTTGTCCTCTGTGTTGAAGCTGACTGACGTAATTATTCAGCTACTGTTTATCACGAACTTCTCACTCTGTGGATGTTATTCTGGAATAAAATTGACTATTGTAAAATACTTACGGCAATTCTACTTTTCTAAAAAAGTAAAGCCACTAATCACACACTTTGCCTGGAACCCACTTCGTACATAATATTAAAATGTAAATGTTTACCCATAAAATACTAAGCAAAATAAAATTTACTGCACCATTAAAATTTGTTTCCATTGCTCTGATCCCACGTGCAATGATTTTATTACTTTTATTGTGGTCTTCTAGAAACGAAACGTTCTCCTGAACTTTCTACTCAAAGACGGTTTCTCTTATAAAACATTTCACAACAAACCACAAAAACCTACAGGAGTGTCTTTAACTCTAACCCCACTTACGAAGGACAGCCTGAAACATTTCTAGTGTAAGAATGCAGAAGGGCAAAGGAAACAGGGTAGAAAGTTAAGAAGTTTTCAAAAGTTGTGGAGAGTCCTACTGACACAGGCTAATTTTCAACTTTTTCTTGATGACAAGCAATGGCAATAAAAGCATGGAAACACACAGTGGTGAAGTAACAGTAGAGCAGGAGGAAAAACCACCCAACACTCACTGACTTCAAGCCCAGTTACTCCAATAAGGGCAGTCAACCCCATGGTTGTATCCATTTTCAGAACCAGAATCAGGTCCTCAACTATGAAGTAAATAATCCAGTTGCATACTTGACAAGTTGATATTTTGATACCTCCCATAAGCAATAAGCACAGGACAAAAAGTAAACACTGAGTTACCTGGAAGGCATCATCTACCTGTAACTTTATTAAAACAGATTTGAGCCCCAGCCCAGATATGGTGTATTAGGAGGTCATAGGTGACATTTGGGACAAACACAAATTGCTTTGCTTTGGTTGACCTAGTTAAAATTAAAGGACTGCAGCTATCATTTTTTGTCATAGCATGCATTAGTGTCAAGTCTCTCGTTACACTCTTAACGCCTGCAGAAGGCAGGCAGTAAGTCCTCGGCGAGGATCTCCGGCTCCACGGCCTCCCTCTGCCGCCCACCCCCGGGGCCCTACAGCGGCAGGAGGGGGCCGGCTGCCACCGTCCAGGCTCAGCCCGCCTCCCGCCAGCGCCGGAGCGCTCCCGGCGGCCGCGCCGCCAAGGCTCCGGGCTCCAGCAGGCACGGGAGGGACAGAAAAACCCCCACGCCACCGAGCCCGGCGGCCGAAGGACCGCCCAAGTTTCTCTCCCCTGGGGAAGGCGGTCTCACAGCCGGCTCCCTCCCGAGGAGGCTGCCCGCCCCGAGGTGCCCGGACGGCGGCGGGGGCCCCGCACCCCGCCATGGCTCCCCCGGCGCGGCGGGGGCCGCGGGCGCTCCCTCGGGAGGCGCCGCCCCCCGCCCCCGGGGGCCCTGCCCGGATGGGCGCTGGAGTTGGTACATACGGGTCTGCCGCGGGAGGCGAGGAGAAGGGTGTAGTTTGTTTTAAACATGGCTTGCCTCTCCCCTCCTCCCTTTTACCTCGGAGCCATCGCTCCGGCGCGGCGGGAAGCGGCGGCGGCGGGATCCGGCCGCTACGGGTGGGGGCGGCCCCCATCCCCGCCGCGACGCCGGAGTTTGTGAGCAGGAAACTCCTCCCGCCGGGGGCCAGCGGCGAAGCCGCAGCTGCTGCGGCGCTTCTCCCCGGCGGGGGAGGAGGAGGAGAGGAGGGAGGTGGGGGCTGGAGTTGTGATCGCCACTTTACCCCCCGGGGAGGGGGCGACACCGCCCCGCGCGGCACCGGGGAAGTAAACAGGCGGCGGGGCGGGGTGGAGGGGGCTTGCAACAGGCAGCAAAATGCCCAGGCTCGGGAGCCATCCGCGAGCTCCGGCACGGAGCGGCGGCAGGAGAGCGGCGGGCGCTCCCGGCCCCCGATGCGCGTTTCGCCCACCGGCCGCCGCTCGGGCCCCCGACCCCGCCCGGGGGAGGCAGGACCCGCCGCACGCCCGGGGCGCCTCACCTTTCTCTTCGGCATAATGTCCCTGCTCCGGGCCGCCAAAGTAAAGCGACCGAAAGAAGCTCCGGCAGAAGCGCGGGATCCGCCCGGTGGTGGCGGTGGCGGCGGCAGCGGCGACACCGGCGTAGCTGGTGCCCGCAGCT
>NW_020884890.1:9434940-9526193 GCF_003945725.1 Corapipo altera
CGCCGACGGGGCGGGCGGAGCGGCGCGGCCGCGGGTCCCCATTGGCTCCCCGGCGGCGCCGCGCCCCCCGCCCCGGCGGGAGCGGCTCATCACGGGCCCGGGATTCGCCATCAGCCGTCGGGAAGGCGAGCCGGAGGTCTGGGCGCGTCGGGCAAGTTGCGTGCGGTGAACGGCGAAGAGCATCCGCTCGCAAAACCCTGCAGTGGTCGTCGTGCAGGTGCATTATTTCAGCCTGTTTAAATTTGCCTTCGTTTTCTCCTTGCTAGGTTCCGGTTTCCCCTACTCGACTGAAATCTGCTGCAATCTTTCTCCATCGCGACCGTTCTCCCTTTCTTAAACCCGAAGGTTTGTGTTGCCGTGTGAATCCACTCATCCTCCCATCCTCCAGATGCAAGGAAGCTGTTGTATCAGGTCTCCTCATTGCATTACCCTGATAAATCAGCAGCAAGACAAACCAGTGCTGCTGAGAGAAACACTCCATTACAAGGTGGTGTAATCAGTTCTTCAACTGAAGTTCAAATGCCATCAAATACCTTTTTTTTTTAAAATTTTAATGAGAAAAATAGAAGTAATTGAATTGTTAATGACTTGAAACTAAACAATCCCTCTCAAGTACGTGCAGAAGAAGCAGAACTGAAACCAAAGGTTTTCCAAGGCGTTGGCCACCTGCCTTTCAGCGGAGAGCTAAGCGGTTAGGATGCACACATGGATGTGGCAGCCATAGGCCTCATTTTTCCTCTCTACCTGAGGGTATTTGAACTCATATCTCTTGTTCTCCCACAACATTACTTTGACAACAAACTACAGTATCTCTGGAGTAGAAGAGCTTCGATTCTCCTGTTGATACTGTTTCAACAGCTTTGTTGAGCTTGTATTAATTAATTTGTGCTGATAATCCACCAGGGCAGGAACCCAGCTGGGTTTGCTCCCAATTACATCTGTAAACCACCAAACTAGGGAGTCACACCCACTTGTTTACATGCTATTGTGTATATTTAAGTAGTTTATACGAAGTGGTATAGTTCCACTTGGAAAGACTGGAAATATGCACTTCAGGAGGAGATGCCTGTGTTAATTACAAATTTCATATCACCATACACAGTCTATTGCCTAGGTATTGAGTAACCCAGGAAGGAAATAGGTCAGTGTTACTCTATAACTTAACTTTTCCCTATTTCTTTTTCCACCTGTTATCCAGCATTTTTCTCATGTGTCCTTAATCATTTATGGATGATGGGAGCAATCCCCTGCAGCTTCAGTGTGGTCCATCTGTTCAGAAAGATAAAAGAGAGCTAGACCTCCATTAATACAGATGAAATGTCATTGACAGGAGAACTGCACGCAACTGCAGTGATTTATTCCTATGCCACCCAAAAACATTGGATTAATCCCACATCTAATTTCAAACCAAAATAACTTGGGTAGGGGGAATTACAAGTTTTGATTAGTTCTATGGCTACCTTTCTCCTCCTTCTATTACATTCCAGTATTGAGGCCATGTTGATGAGAACACAGCTACACTGGGCAGGACACACCTCAAGGATGAAGGACCACCGCCTCCCTAAGATCTTGCTCTGTGGTGAACTTGCCGCCGGCTGCCGCAAGAGAGGAGCCCCGAAGAGGAGATACAAGGACTCCCTGAAACAACATCTCAGCCTTGGCCATATTGATCAGCATCACTAGTCTACTCTGGCCTCCAGTCGGGAGGTCTGGAGACACACCATCTATAACGCTGCTGCTTCCTTTGAGAACACACGCAGGATCACTCTCGAGGACAAAAGACAACACAGAAAGAACTGTGTCCTGTTGATACCACCCAAGCAATCTTTCCACTGTGCCTACTGCAACCTGACCTGTCTCTCTCGCATTGGCCTTTTTAGCCACCAGCGTGTTTGTAGCAAATGTGGGTAGAGCCCTTCCCAAATCTTTGTTCACAAAACCTAGCCATGATCATTACATTCCTATTTCATCTTGTCCATCTACTTTTATACTTGCAGGATAATTCAGTTTGAGAGGAATCTCAGGAAGTCATCAAGTAAAACCCTTTGCTCACTTAAAGCAGACAGCTGGAGACCTTGTCAAGTTCAGAATACCTCTGCAAACACAAATTCTGTCATCTCCTAAGGCACCCATTGGTGGTTCTTTCCCTGTATATGCTTAAGTTCAGTTCTAGAACTGTCCCAATCTTATTTGCACAGTCACTCCAGTTTCTCTAAACTTTCAGCTAGAAGACAGCAACAACAGTTCTGTGAGAGCAGTAGGAGCCTGGTAACAGGCAGAGGGAAAGTCCAGTAGACTGGAAGAGGTAATTTTCCCCAGCTTTATGGGAAGGGGAGAAGCAATCCTGTTGACATTTAATTTAGAGCTATCTACAACAAATGAGCAGTGTGAAGGAAATACAAAATTTTAGCAGCAAGATGCCAAGAGAAAGAAGTGGTAGAGCTAATAACTTATTTGCAGATGCCTTTTTTCCTCAACTGAACCAAACTCAGGTTAAATGGAAGCGTTGCACCTCAGGGTGAAATCACTCAGCAAAGTTACTGATCTGTAAAACAGTCCAGTTGGTATCTTTCTTCACTCCCTCAGTATTTTCTGTGTCAATGCAGAATCGTGTTCATTTTATGTCACTGCAAGTCCTATCAAATCTCTGGGCAGTGGCAGGTTGTAGGTGAAATTCACTGGGACGTGACAATAGCAGCAAGTTGTTTTTCTACTACTCCTATACTCATTCCTGCTGTGTCTGTGTGACACTTTGTAACAGAATTTAAGTTCAGGATGGCTGGCCTGCTGCTACAGCTTTCAGTTAAAAAGCACAGGAATTGCCTGGTAATTTCTTCTTTTCGCAGCTCTTGTCTTTTTCCATCATACCTGACCTGCCAGTGTTGAGAGATGCCTCTTGTCTGAAAAGTTCTGACACTAACAAGAGAAATGCTGATCTCAAGGTTTTCAATGGAAAAAGGCAAAAATTCTCTTTTCCAATATGTGGTGAAAACTTCTGTACCACAGATGTAGGCCATGCTAGAAAAGCCATATTTTGACCGTATTTTTGGTTGTCATAGAAATTAGTTTATAGCTTAACTTCACAACTGTTCGTAAGTAATTAGGGAATGCAACTGTAACAAACTATAATAACACTTTTCTATAATAACATTTAGGAAGTACACAGATCAATGTGTAATGTAGCTCTATATCACCTTTCATGTCCAAGGGATGACACTTGCAATACAGATCCACCCTTGGAACTGTCAGAAGAGACATTATTGTCATCAGTTCCTTGCAAAAGAATATGTGGCTGTAGGCAAATAATTCCAAATGGTGATGGTAAGGGGTTATGGATATATGAACAAAGCAGTCAACACATTTCTAGTTAGTACCACTCCTTCAAACATAGACACTCTGGAGTCTGATAATTATTTTATTATCATTATCGATGTCTGGTGTGTAGAAGTTTCTGTTACTTCAGAATTGTTATTTGTGAGCAAAAATAATCTACAACAGTTACCTTTGAAAAGAAACCTATCATGCAGTTCAATTGATATGAAGGAACAACTGTAGACCATTTAAAATAAGTTTCAGAACAGTTTTATGTTTTATCTCTGAATAAGAAAAAACTTCAAGCACTCCACATTGACCACACTACTATCATGATGGTTTCCAAGGTATTAAGCTTTTGGAACATGTCATAGTACTCAGCAAAGCTCCTTCTACCATTGTTTCAGGGACATCTCTACCACCTCAAACCACTACAACCACACTTAAAATCTCTTGAACTTTCATTCAATAGTGCTCTCCACAAATACTGTGGGGAACAGCAGAAAACAGACAGTTAGTAGCTAGCTACTACAAGACAGAAAACCACGCCTACTTTTGTACTATACAAATCAATAAAAGTGCAGTCAGTTCCACACATGTATTAGGCAGTTGAATTGAGAAATTCAACATTTAAGATCACAGAATCACAGAACTTATAAGGTGATAGAATGATTGAAGTGGGAAGGGACCTCTGCATATTGTCTACTCCAGCCCTCTGTTCAAAGCGGGGTCAGGTACCGCAGGTTGCGTAGAGCTGTGTCCAGTTAGGTTTTGGATGTCATCAAGGATGGAGACTCCACAGCCTCCTTGAGGAAACTTATGGCCTATTACGTACAAGGTCATTGTTTTGCATGACTTGCTGAAGCAAGAGCAGAGGCCTTCATCTGTCTCAGGTTCAGCAACACCTCCAGCCATGAGGCATTCTAAATGCTAACATGGACACTAAATTGACACAAGCAACAAAATTGTTACAATGTTTTTTCTCTCCCTTGTCAAAACACTTTCTAATCTTCTTGCATGCAAAAGCTGAGCCAAGAAAGGCACCACCTTTTGAGATAAAGTAGTATTAAACATAGTAAATCTTGACTTAACCTGCGCAGGCAGGGGAAGAGTCTGATTTCAGTTAGACAAGAATTCCAGAGAAGTGATTCTATCATCTTAAACTTTCTCCTGAGTAATTCTACTTTTAGTAACCCTATCTTCAGAACTCTGTCAGCCCTTTCCAAAAGCACCCACAAACACACACCTGTAAGTATATACTCATTTTTCTAGTGTGATGTTAGTATTTGTTTTATTAATGCAGGAGACTGACTTAGAATACACTGCCTTCCACATTTATTCTTAGCATGTCCAAGCACTTCTAGAATGAAGTAGCTAAAAAATGAGAAAAGAGCAGCACTCTGAAGTGCTTTTTACATTGGGGTATATATTAAGCAGGTAAAAGTAGACCTGACTGCTTTTCAGAAGGCTTTAACAAAGTTCTCATGTGTTGTTCCACCTACCACTGAACCAGGATGAAGATAGAGATTGCTCTCAGGTCTATCAATATCCCAATTTATGTGGCCACACCCCAGTTCACTACTTATCAAAGTGGGTTAGGTTAGAAACACAAATATTTGGAGGTATGTAATTAATCAAACCATTTAAAATAAGGGCTGGGAGCAATCACAGGTACAGTGTGGGGTTTGGGGAAATGGTAACCTCCAGTTAGTGCAGTGGGGCAGTAATCTGTAGCTGGGGGCAGTAGACCTAATTTAGCTGCTGCTGGAACTGACTGCAGTTGTACTACAGCATTTGTCCTCCCTTGTTGCCATTGGACAAGAAGGCACCTGCAGTGATGCCCCATTGGCAGCTTTGCTAGGTCAAGGGACCCCTCCACCCCTTGACCATAAAAATCCTCTAAAAAATGCTACCCTCAATTCTGCTGGCTCGGACTTTCAAAAAGTCACTACTTGAGTTCGGGCAAACCAAAATGGACCTGCAAAGACCTGTCAATGAAAGTGAGTAGGCCTGGCTCCTTTCAACACAGGTTGGGGAGCAACCAGACCAGTCACACTGGCAGAACCTGGGAGGTGGAAATCTATGGTGGGGGTGGTAATGAGCAACTAGAGGTGCTCTAAGTGTTCTTCACTCAGCCTAGTCACAACCAGAACTAAGTGTGTGTACACAGAAAACCATGTTCCCTGAGCATCCTCTTTAATTGATGGTGAGAATTGAGTGGCTATAAGAAGTACTTCATCCTACTGAGGTTCTGAATCACCCTTTGAAACTGCAAAACCCACATAAATATTGGAGATTCATAAATCTAGATTATTATCTTCCTGAGAGTATAGAGTAGCATTTCCATCACAGTTCTCTGAACTACTACATCTGATTGACAAAAGCAGGGAAAAGTTTCTTTTAAACCTTAAAATCAATCAACTTTAAGACAAGTTGAGGTCAGTGATAGTTCTTCTTTTAACATACAGTGATAAAAAATAAAACCAAAAATTTCCCAAACTTAGTGGCTTATTTCTGTTCCCCAGCATTAAGCCCTGCTGTCAATAATCAATAAGGGATTGTAGGGACTATTATTATAAAAGGCCTAATTAGATCAGCTAAACTTTAATTGTTGTTAAAAATTTCTCTAAATATGCTACATATACATTTATTTATGTCTGTAAAAGGTGAGTGGTCTTTTTTGTTGTAGACACTGTGTAGAGTTCATTGTAATTGAAAGTGTGAAGAGTCCACCTTGACTAATGGCAAAACGCTGCTGTAACACAGGAACAACATGTTTGAGCTTGTCATTTAATGACACTTTGCACAGCTCAAATGTTCTGTTTAAATTCTGGACCAACTAAAGAAAAAAGCAGTTCCTCTGCATCCCCTATTAGCTCTTTACAATCTTTGCTTAGAGTTTCTCTGCAATCAATTCTTTTGCCTTAAACTGGAAAAGCAGTGAGCATGCAAGAGAACACAAACTGTAGCTGCAGTAGTCTGGCAGCAAGTTCCTGAGATTGCAGCAGTGAGATTGCTTTTGGCTCTCCTGTATACTCAGGCTGCATCTGCTACTGGGTAAGAGTCTGCTGTTAGATGTTAAACATGATATGAATCAGTCTTTTGTAAGTTTGCACTAGGGGTGCAGAGGTTAGTTTACTGGCTATTTTGTAGGAAGGAAGCAGTGTAAATATATATTAATTGTCTTTCAGTTTTCCTTGCATATGTTTTCCTGGTCTGTGTTTATCCCTTTTTGTATATATTTCGTTATAAATATATCAATAAATAATTGATTGAACTGACAGGAAGAAAAAGACAATGCAATGGAAACATTGTCAAATAAGGCCTTTAAATACCCAGGGTAATTTAAATGGGAAATCCTAAATGAACTGCTAGATAACATAGCAAGTATACATATTAACCTATAAGTAAACATATAAACCAGCCACAAAGTCATAAATTATGTTTGTTGATATATCAAAGTCTAGCTGTAGCACTCAACAAAGACATGAGGAACAGTTAATGAAGCTGAGGAAATAAAGATAGTGTATCATTTTATGGAGTTCGTAAGTTGCAGCTTCTAAACAGTTATTTAAAAAAAAAAAAAAAAAACCAAAAAAACCACCAAAAAAACATTTCCAGAGTGCTGCTTTAGAATTGTCATTGAAAATAGGTTTTGTTTGATAGAACCATTACTGGAGGAGTGCTTGGTGCTGTACAGTAAAGAGTACATAGTTCTGTACAGTAAACAGTATTCAGTCATTGTACCGAAAAAGTGTTTCTCACTATTAAAAAAACCAAACAACAAAACCTGTATATGCATGCATGGTATGGTATATTCTAATAAGATATCTTTATAACAATTTTGACATGTTAGATATGGCTGTATTTACAAACCTTCCTACAGTGTGCTTGCACACATTCTTTAACTTTTTCATTACATGCAGACCTTCTTTTTTCCCCCCTGAATTAGTCTTATAATTATCCTCTCTTGTAAAAACAGATATGAGAATATAAATAGTACACCCTTTTTCTGCCACAAGTTGTTCCTAACACCCTGAGATAAGTAAAACCAAACAAAAATGAAACAAGCATCACCACCCCCTAAACACACAAAACTTTACATCATGCATCTTCTTCAAACCAAGGAGACATAATTAGTGGTATCTCCCAAAGATCTGATGTCAACTATCTGGTGCCACTGATAAGAATTAAACCTTTGTCTTTGACAGAAGCAAAGTGAGGCCAAAGCTGAGCCCTTCAACAAATCTTTTCCCTGACAACTGGAAAGATGAAAAACATTTGAAAATATGTATGATACTTAAAATGTTTACAAATGGGCATGACTAACTCTGTAAATGCCTTGACACAAACAGAACTAAAACCAAACCAAATCTTCCTGAAAATTCATATTGCTTCTTCTATTCCTCAAATGATAAATTATGTATTGCAGGCATTGTTATCTTAGGGGAACGCGTACATCTAGGTGAACAGTGGAAGTCAGCAAATACAGTAACAAGTGTTTTCAGTGATAAGCTGAAGGGATCCTGTAGTGGCTAATTTAGACATTTGGAATTTAAACAGTGGAAAACTTTAGTGAGAAGAGAGTTAGCTGGAGTTTACTGAAGATCTCGTTTTGTTTGTTCATTTTTGTTTAACAAACAGCTGAGACAATGTACCTGATATGGCCTTTACTGCTGTAGGAATGCTAAAGTCGGAGCCTTCTAACTGAAAATTGCAGAAGTCTACAACATGTATGAAATATACTGCCACATTTTAGAATTTTATTTTTTTTTTCCAGTTTGATGATGATATAAAGCCTTAAGAGATGTTTCTGGCACGCTCTAGTAGGTGAAGCAATCACCCCCAGGGGGATCAGCTTTGTATGTACAACTGGTGTGTCTCCTGGGTTTAATTTTCTTCATCCTAATTGCCAGCAGAAGTTGTGATGATTGATTTTGAGGGCTCACAGTACAGTTTTCAACAAAGATGTTAAAGTATTAAAAGAAGTTGGTAAACTGAGCCTAGCTGTTCTGCTTAAGTGAATTTCTTCTTAACCCTTTGAGAAGAAATCAAGGCTGCTGGAGTGCAGTACGCTCATGGATTCTGAAAACACTTCTACATTGCACTTTGTAAAGTTAAACTGCCTCAGTGTTTTGCTACAGTATCTTTATATGCCAGAGACATACAGAGACATGTCTTTGAAGGGGAGGGGGATGAGATTGTTCTGCTAAACTGAGTGCCATTTATCTTTAAAACTTTCCTTAAGTTACGATTTTATATTTATAGATATGATTTTATATATCTAGATATATGCACATATATACAAAAATGTATAACATAATAGAAAATGTAAAAAACCCACATTACCTCACATATATTGTAATATATTATCGTAATATATGTTGCATATGACATATCATATTTTATATACAGAATAAGATATATGCTTATAGATTATGAGAAAGAAATTTGCTATTATCACTGTTACCTTGTAATGCAGATGAAATACCTCTGTTGTGGAATCAGTGTGCCTGAATAACGGTGTAATGTGCAGCATATATAACGTCCAGCAAGAAGCAACCAGCTTTCAGTCAGCTCTGTTTGGTAGCCCAATGTAACAGCCCTCAACAGGTAGTAAAGACATGCTCTTCACCACTGACTAAAAACATTACCAAGTTTGACTATTATGCTGTGAGACACAGAGAAGAGATGTATCTGAAGAATGAAATCCTATCATTATTGAAACAGAGGGAAAAAACATCCCAAACCTCTCATCAAACTACTTAGGCTCAAATTTTCAAAACACAAAATACAGAATTATTATCCTTTTGTCCTTGGAGAAGATTGTTGCAGTGTAGAGTCCAGATGCATTCATAAGACACATCAAGACTTGAAAAGACCTGTGGTGTTTGCCCTTGAAATGATATATATCATGAGGATAAATGCAATACAACCACCATAGCTGAGAAACCAGTATCTTTCTTGTGAGCTTGCACCTATATCTAAAAGTGAACATCACAGCAATGAAAATTCTATCCTGTACAGGATTTATGGAATATTTGGATAGAGATAGATATTATGGAATATTTGGATAGAGTCATGTCAGGTTCCTGCACTGTGTATGATCAGAAGAATGTAGCAATAGGAGTGCATTGTTACAGTCAGCATGCTCAAAGGTTTTGGCTTGTCTACACCAAGCCAATGCTGATAGTAATCCTAGCTCTGCTCTGGGAGTTAGACATTTAACATCATAAGAGGGATGTCTCCTCTCTTCAGGCCATATTGCAGCTCAGTGTCTTTTTAAGAATAAGAGCAGATCAACAAACTTGAGATAAATGGTCTTTTAACTTTCTGGTCATCTGCAACTTTCTGGAGCTGCAACTGCCAATAATTTATCAGCACCAGAGGAATGAAAAAAGTCTTTGAGTTCCAGTGGAAAAGAGGATGTGATCCTAGGCTTCAGAGCCTTAGGGCCTTTACCCAGGAGGGGGAATATCTAGATTTTAGTTTTTGCTCCAAGAAATGTTCATAAATATTCTTCACTAACTGTTTCTTATAAAATGCAGAAATTGTCAAAGCAGAGCTCAAATTCCAGATGTTTTGCTAAGACCAGCCAAGTTTCCTGGCTATATTGCCTCTTTCTTCTTAGGCAGATTGAGGAACATCATGGTTTTGCTATCTCAGCTGGTGCAGGTGTGAGATAGATGCTGAGATGCTTCACATACACCTTCAGAAGAAAGCTGAAAGATTTGTTTCAGATTGTCGTTTTGGACTTAGACATATCCAAGTTTGAGGCCTAAAATAATTGATTTCCTTTTTTTTTCTTCTTTTTTTTTAATGTGTATTTGATTTACTGCACATCAGCTGGATTTAGCCAATGTCACGCAATATAGGTGAGAGTCAGAACAACAAAATTAGACAAACACAATCTCATGGCTGAAAGCTGAAGTCAACAGAACCTGTAGTAGCAATGAGGATTGGCTCACTTACAGAGCAGGTAACTGAAGAGTGTCCTCCAGTTCCAGAATGAAGAATAGAAGTTTTGTCACAAAGTACATGTAGCCCAATGCTAAATTCCTGGATCAGAGCACAAGAACTGCAAGATGAATTCCCACGGCTCAGTGCTAAGATTAGTTTAAACTTTTATGGACAGTGCCCTGCAGCAAGTCTAAGACCTATATGTTTGTCTGAGAAGACACAACTTGCTTATTCTGCCTATGTCTGGAATTGTTTTTCTGGTCTCTTCTGGTTTTAACTGCACAGTTGTCAGCCTTTACTCTGGATGGGTATGAGTCAGCTCCAAACCATAAACAGTGTAGCCATGGTTAGTAAGCCTGAGCTGCTAAGCCTTTTGCTGATAGCGTGGGCACAAGTTGTGCCTGCTTGGAACACAACCAAAGCAAGCTCACATCTGCTTGCAAAAAAACCCCCAAACCAACAAAAACCAAACATATCCTCTCTGTTCTTTTCCTGCTTCCTCTCCCCTTCCTCCTTCTGCCTTTCTGTTGCCGTCTCCCTTTTTCTTTCTCTCTGTCCCACCCACACACGTCCACGACAGCACTCAGAAACTCCACCTATCTGAGACCTCCACCCAGATAGTTCAAATTCCTGACTGGGATCTCACGGGGTACACGTTTGTTTGGAGTGGTAACATGTGGCTGTGTTTTCATATGAGGCCCCTTGTGCAGTTCCTTACAATGAACTTGAACAAACAGCAGTTGTTACATTCATCCCTTTCAACAGGGTTTTACTCAACCTATGAAGTGTTCATTTTTGCCTACTACAGCTGACTGAACCCAGAAAAGGGTAACATATATAATGGGGGGAAAGGCACTGTGCTGAGTTCCAAACACTTTTTGGGGAGTTCTCCATTCAGAGGGGACAGACTCACCACAAGTTTCACTAAATCCACTACGGCAGGATGTCAGTGTCCTGCTGCTCACAGCACATACTCTGATTGCAGAAATGTCAGTAACAGCCCTGCTTTGTTGTTGACAGTAGCAGCTGATGATACATGATTTTTGAGTGACCTTTCATGTGCCTACAAGATCCAGTTTCCATGGGCTTTTCTCACGTGCAGGATAAGAAACAGGTTACTCTTTCCCTAAATTTCCTTCTAATCTCTCTTTTCTTCCACTAGCTAGGCACTAATTGTGTTGTACATCATCTTCTGCCATTTTTCTGGCACAAGCAACATGCTGGCACAAGTCAGTGGAAATTCAACATTCATTAAGGTTAGACTGTATTGCCTCTCTCTTCCCCCCCCCCCCCCCCCCCAGGATGATTGCTTTCAAGAAAGAGACTAGCAGTTTTACAACAGGAAGCCCTCCATTTTAGACAACTAGCTACATAAGCTGCACCTTGGCTATCATTGCCTTGATGCCTGGGATTTAGTTTTTCTGAGATCTGGATATTTTTACCAGTAGGTTTTGAAAGGCATTAACAATCTTAGTCACCTACACACTTGCACGAAGACTATATTCTCAAAGAAGCAGTACTTTTTGACAGAACAACTATGACAAATGCTGAGAAGTAAAAGGATCATCCCAGAACACACACCTTTCTCTTTTTAAAATGCATAATCCTTACAGGAGATTACTGATGGGTGAATATTAGAGCTGGTCTGCCTTCTGGCTTGAAAGCTTGTTTCTCAGGCAAAGCTGTCTTCTGGCAAATTAAAGGAAGTTGAGTTTCTCAGGATCCCATTTCCCCCTGCACAGGAGAAACTGATATAAGAGAAAGCAAGCTTGCTTATTTCTGTGAATTCTTCCTCTATGTATATGTGTGTGTGTGTGTGTGTGTGTGTTTGTGTGTAATATTTTTACCCTAGTGGTAAAACCCAAACAGATTAGGTGCAGACCCTAGCATTTTCTTTTCTCATATTATCTATGTCTCAATGAGACATCAGGAAACTAAATAAAGATGGCTCTCACTCTGTCACTTATTCCTGCTACCTGCTGGATGTCAGAGGTCCTGCAGGTTCATCCACACACTGTGTACCTTGGTTAAATGTGAAAGAAATATTATTGTCACTGTTCTAGTTGGAAGATACTTACATAGGTCCACTATTACAGCATAGTCATAATCTTTAACAAATACATCTTCCATAAATCCATTGCAGTCAGGCTCTGGTATTCCCATTTAAGAAAATGGAACAGAGAAAGAAAGTGCAAATGACTTGCCCAACATTACATATATCCATGGTAATATGCAAAATGACATTTTTTCCCTGGCAGAGCAAGGCTTGATTTGTTTCACAAGCCAAAATAGTGCACTAATTTGCTTAATAAGCCCCAAATAGTGCCTTAACCGTTTCGTATCTAGATTAGTACCTTCTTATGGTGGAATTAATTACCATATAGTACCTAAAACAAATACAGATTTCTTTAATCTGCCAAGTATATATAAAAATTTCACAGTGTTTGGGCTAAATGGGACACTCAGGATTAGCAGATGGAATGCAAAACAGGTTTTGGGGCCTGGAAAAGTCAACCAAAAACCCCAGTAAGTTCCACATGATCTTACCTGCTGGAGAACGCGAGAATGCCATTCCTTTATCTTCTGCAAGTTAATTTCCTGTTCCTGCTTGACTCCTAAACCTTCGCAGCCTGCACTCTAGGGCTATGCTATCCTATGAGGAGGGAGAATCCAATTAATTATGTCCTACCTCGCATTGAGCTTTCAGCAAGCAATTACTAGACAAAACCTGGTTGAGGCCCTTGTTTGATTTAGGAAGGTTGTGTGTCTTGGCATTCATCAGGATTTACTGATGTTGATAAATTGCTCTTCTCTGTCATGGCTCTAAATAGATATATCAGGTTTGTCCAAGGCTTCTTGCTGAGCCTTGATCTAAATGGTTTTTCATCTAAGAGTACGGAGCAGTTATTCTTTTATCTGGAACTGATATATGGAGGTCAGAAGTAATGAAACTGGCATTTGTCTAATTATGAATTCCATTATTATTTTCTATCCTCAAGCAGCTAGGGGTAAATCCATATGAGTCTGCTTCAGTAAAGCTCTCCTGAACTGGCATAGTGAGATAAATTAAAAGTAGCATGAGCCAAGTATGTCTTAGGATATCTCTATGTGCAATACCTAAGAGAGCCTAGGTTGCAATCTGGAGACATGCTGTTGTTAGCTCGAGTGCAACTAAGTTGAAAGTGGTGGGTCAGGAGTATACTCTCTATGAAATAGAGTCTGGGATGCTGCCTCCTGCCCCCTGTCCAGCACCTGTTTTTGTTAGCTTCCCTTTGAAGAGTGGCTGGAGAAATAACGTGCAGACGGATGAACAGGGGAGTATACATAGAGCTACCTGGTAGTACAGCATGAACTGATTGTACTGTCTGGTTTAGTTAAATTTCAAGATAATTCACCGGATGCTCAAAGCCCGGGGACATTTCTGCTATATTTTAAGCCAGAGAAAAACCAAATAAAGAGGGGAAAGAAATAATAGAATATTTTATTTTCACTTCCTCTCGGCCTTCAATGTTCTTAACCAGGAGCTTTGTAAAGTACTTTCACTTGTTTTCCAGATTAGTATTTGAGATCATAGCCACAATGGGCAAAAGTTTGCTCTTTCTCACACACATACTGAACTGAAATTACTTGGGTTTTTCCTCCTAAATTTGTTCTAAGTTCTTGTGAGTCACTGTATTACTTGACAGCTGAATTTAATGCATCTGATTGTGAAGTTCCCTAGCTTCTAATCTTCAAAGATCATTTACTGACAAATACCATGTAACATCTGTAATAGAACTGCTGCACATTTATGTTAAATAGCTCTGAGTTTTGTTTGTTAATGCCAGGTGATTCAGGCTAGACTCTTTTTTGATATAACCAAATACAAAATCTAATCTGTTTTGACTGCTTCCATCCCATGGAATGTTCAAGTTTGTGCTAGTTTTACACCCAAAAGCTACAGAAAGGGCCTTCATGAACTTCAAATTCCAATTAACTACCTTGTACAATTACACTTGTACTCCAACTGTCTTTTTGAACTAATGGGTTTTTAAATACTCATCACAATCATGAGAGTATTCCTCATGGATGTAGCTATGTGTTTATAAAAAAGAAATCTGTTTTTTCACACGTAGTACTTGCTATGCATTTTTTCCTACCCAACTGTTTTAAAAGTTTTATGTCCAATTAATAATCAGAAAGGATGAGAAGAGTTACCCAACACAAGTGAAAACCAGAGAATAGTGAGCTTATAATATTGTGGAAAAACCCAGACACAGTTCTGATGAAAAAAAAAATAATTTTAAAATACCTCTGAAAATATTACACCCTGAATACTGTCATGAATACTGCTGAAATATCCACAAGGATAAGAAGGGCTTAAACTGATGAAAAGTGATTACCTGAAAAATGTCATGACTGTACAGCTCAATAGTCCGTGAGCAACTTTCCTGCTGCAGAAATTCCTACTCCTGAAATGGAGGTGGTTCTCTTTCCTTCCATCACCGCACACCACTTGCTGGGGAAATTCACCTCCACCTCACCAGACTTTGCTTCAGCTGAGCTTGTAGAAGTCAGGTAATCTTTTGGCACTGAGCATCTGTACATCACCTTAAGCTTTCTTATGTCAAAATGTCAGTAGCACTCAGTACTTTTATACTGCTTAATATTGGTATTATTGTTCTTTTATACGTCAGCCTGAAGATATAATAATATCATAAAGTGGTCCAGGTGTCAAGGTATGTCATTACTATATAATAGTGGGTGCAGTTTTCTCTGCTCTCCTTAGACTTACAGTAAAATTTGACATATTTCTTCAGAAATCATTTATTACTTTACACATCTGATTAATAACAAATCAAGACATACATTAAGAGAAAAGGTCTGTTGGACCTAAAGATTAAATAACCAAATAAAAGCAAATGCTTAATTGCATTATATACTGTTAGAATAATATTTCCAGTAGTAAATTTTTGTATGGACGATCAGAGGGAAAGCCATTCCTGGCTTGAAGGAAGACATATTAAATTTCTAATCTTCATTGACTACTTAACTAAAAATATAGGAAAGTAAGATTAATCACGATGATTCAGTGTGAAGAAAGCAATTGTGTCCTTTTTTTATGGCCATGCAAATTTAAGCAAACCATAAAGTTTTAGGCAATTATGTGTAGGTTTATTAGAACAGAATTTTTGCCGTTTGTGACAACTGAGTAATTATCTTTAGTAGATAACCTTGTATGAACATACACCAGCTTGTATGCATTACATAATATAGAGGTCCCCAGAAACTATCATATTCTGTACAAAATCTAATATATAATTTAAGCCAGATATTCAGACCAGCACCTCATTTTGAGCAAGCATTGTCTTTTGTGCTTAATATATACAAGAGCATTGAGGTATAATACTAATTATTATCTAGCAAGAGAATCTCACTACTATTAATTATCAGTATGGTAAAATTTAAGTGACATAATTATCTTGAAGAATATCGGCAATAAGAACATGCCACATTTTATTATATCAAAGTAACCAGTGTCTTCAGCAGTGTTAATGGGTAGCAGAGAGGCTCCAAAGCCTCATTAGCACTAAAATGGGTGCAATAGTTTGTTTCGGAAGCAACTGGTTAAAGCACTGCAGGAGTTTGATTCATCTCCTTTTAACAGTAGTTATCTGCAGTGTAGATGGCTACTTCTGAGATGACTGTCTGGTCTCCCTATGCAAAACTAGTCACTGGAAGGACCATAAATATTAATTTCTGATTTGCAACCTTAAAATGTCTGCTTCTCTTCAGGGACTCTAGGGGCAACGTGCAGTGACTATCTTAGACAGAGACATTTACATGACTCCCTCCACAGGACCATATATTTTAAAACAGTCAAATGTCTATATATGCAGGTAGGACAGGAAAGCCAGGGGCACTACATTCATCTTCTCTGCAAACAAATGCAAGTGAGGTGCCTTAGGTAAAACAACTTCATTCACACTCATTCATCTGGTCATGTAAGCCATAGCCGAAACCAACAGAGCTCATAATATTTGAGACTAAGAGAATTCACCAAGGAGCTTGTTGTTGTCTGGCAAACACTGGTGATGAAACGGAAGGATTAACAAGAGTGATCTGTACATGTAGTGAGGATTTTAAATGAGAAAATTTTGACAAGCTGAGAAAACTATACAGTGAGGCAGGCTGGACTAAAGTGCTTAGGGAAGGGAATGCTTGAACTGGATTGTTCTGAAGTCAAAAGTGCAAGAAATACTATGGATTTTTAATCCAAAAGCTGGCATGAAAGGCCTCAGAATCAAGGTGGACAATTAACAACATCAAAAGTATATCAGAAATAAATAGACACCCTTAGTCAAATACAGAAAGAGGCCAAAGATTTTCCTGGAGGGTAAAAAGAGTAGACTAAATTGAAAATTGCTGAAAGTTAAGATGAATTAGATCTTGTACAGACAATTAAAATAGTAGATTTTAAATATACCCATATAAACAAAACAAGAACCAGAAAAGAAGAAGGCAGGTCTTGCATAGCAAAGCTGACCTTACTTGCTTTTTTGCCAGTATGTCTTGGATAAATAGGACAAAATGCAGTTTGTGTTCACTGGAAATAGATTATATGATAAAAACATGATTTTTTTAAAGACAAAAATATTTTCTTTTGTTATCTTTCCCTTGCAAAGCCATAGCTTTAATCCACATGGATGTTGCTTAGTCCCTTTCTATTCCACACAGAGAATCATCAGTTTATGAAGAAGGGGTTGTATATAAGAACTGAAAAGAGGATAGTTAGAACATAGATGACGGGAATTTGTGCTGAAAATAGTCCTAACACTGGAGGGAAGTATGAAGCAAATTTCCCCCGGGAACAGTTTTGGTCTATCTCAATCTCTAATTTAATATTTTCATGTAGTATATATTGTCATGCGAAAATGTGCATATCCTAATGAAATCTGATGATGATGTAAAATTGAGAGGCAATATTAACATAGAAAATGATTTGAATATTGACAATATAAAATAGAATCACAGGATATAAAAGAGAATTGGAGAAGAGTTAGAAGATGGAATCACATTTAACAATTTCAAGTACAAAGCAATAGACAAATACAAGACAAAGTACAGGAATGTCTGCTCTTACATGGGTGTTCATCGGATGACCACAGAACTATGTGGTGCATAAATGATATTACCATGAAAGAGGCAAATGTGATTCCAGGAAGTGTCTGTACCATACAGCAAAGCTCTGGCTGGACATTTTGGATGGACAACCATTCTTTGGTGTAGTTCTGGCAATCATTTGTCCTAGGGGTCATTCCCTGCAGACAGAGATGGCTTCTAGTTGTCAGGTTTTGCTTCTGTGGGCCTTCACTTTCCTCCAACACTAACCTAGGAGGTTCAAGACACCCTTAAAGTCCACTGAGCTGAATCCAAGGCCCAGAATAATCAATATGTCTTTCACGATCATGCTATAAAATCAGTGCTCCGGTGGGGTCTGTTCAGCATAATCCTTACATACCCTTCAAACTGAAACCTCATCCCACTGCACACACACACACGTATACACACACACAGTTGTGCTGCTGCTGATGTTTTAGACTCACAGTGTCACTGTGCTGTCCCCAAGGAGACCCTACTCAGGTACTGTGCAGTGTGTACATGAGCACTCTGTGCTTGAGGAGGTTTCATTTTGGACTGTGTGGATGCTCTGCATCAGTGGAACTGGAGGTCATCTGGAAGCCTGTAGACACAAGCATGGACATGAGATGCCTGCGGACATTCAGGATCAGCATCTATTACCTTGCTACAATCTAGACAGTCACTGGAACACACTAGTTCCTTTCCTAATCTTTGTGATGCAAAGTCTCAAAGCAGCTCTTGCAGCTACCATGGGGATACAGTCCTTTTTCCTTTGGCTATCTTAGGAAAGTGGGACAGTTGCTAAAATACCAAGTAAACAATTTGTTGCCTCTTTACCAATCTAAGGGAATATCTTGCTAAATAAGAGAGGTGTGGGACCACTGTCTTTTAGCTAGTTACTATGGTACTTAAGTCAAAAGAAAGAGATAAATTACTAATTCCAAATGTAAAGCACAGTAGTAAAGGTTTATAGAAACAAAGAAAAACTGGCTAAGATTCTGGTACCAATATAAGAAAAAAAATCTCCACAATCTGTTTTGTAGACACACTAGTTCTTGTAGACACACCTGTACTCTGGTAAACACGCAGGGCCAGGAAGTGAGTTTTGACACCAGACCCATGGTAGTCCTATTAAAAATTTTGAGGAAACTAAGCAATTCTGGCAAGATAGGGAAGTGCCTGCATGGATATGTAATTGTTTGTCAGCTTACCCCTGGCTCTGCATTTGACCACTCTGTCTTATTCTCTGCAAGATGAAAACCCAGATGCAGTTTTGGGAGTGGTTCAATCCAGAAATCTAATCTAGCAGTCAGTTAGAAAGAGACTATCAGGTTCTACTCCCAGCAAAGTCTTCTAATAGGCTTTGTACCCTTTTGCTTCCCAGAGAATACAATACAAACCCCCCAGTTTCATACTCCAATGGTATGACAGTGATAGGCTGCCACGTAGTCCTGAAGTTATTTCAGAGACTCTGTGACTAAAAAAAAAAAAGAGACACAAGATAATAATTATGTCATAGGATCTTGTGGGCAATATGTAAGATACAGAAGAGACTCAATGCCAAGCAGTCTGTAGGTGTACATGACTGATTTCTCATGAAGGGACTGGACCAAAGCAGTGGGGACTTCTGTTAATCCATCCTATCTGTCCTCAAGGTCAAGCATTGGTCCCAGTCCTCCCTTTTTTCACCAGCATAGATGTACCCCTCTCTTCACTGATTCTATCTCTTTGTCTGCCCTTCTAACCTGTTGTATCCCACAGTGTAAACCACCTACTAGTACACCATCTTAACTCCTGTAGCCAATACTGTTTCTTTAGAGGTTTCCAGGGAATTTGTTCAGATTCAGACATCCTGCCCAAAAATTATTTAGAGAGATAGTTTTCCTCCTGCTGATTTAGGAATAGACTCACCTATTCAAGGAAGGAAATGTCACACTGCCAGATCAGGTGTCATCCGTACTTGGCTGACTTTGACTTTGCATGGAGTAAAATATCTTCCTTTGTCAGAACTCTGTTGCATACATTTCAGTGTGAAGTGTCTCCATCTACTGAGCTTCTATTTTATATCAACCTGTAAATAAGATAATGTACTGCTTACAAACATTTACGTGAGTTTAATACACCCCACTTATTACAAATTCTTGACTGACACAGGAAAATGATATTATCTGCCATTTTGGATGAAAATGGGTTTGAGGTTCTTTTTTATGAGAGGAGACAAAAAAGTTTGGCTTGGGTAGCTTAGCAAAATGAGAAAAACTAGCATAATTCAGGTTAGAAGGGATCTTTGGAGGTCGCTCAGTTCAATCTCCTTCTCAAACAGGCAGACTAAATTCAAAGTCAAATTGGGTTGATCAGGTCTTTGTCCACTTGAAGTGAAAGTATCTCCAGGAAATAAGATTCCACAGCCACTCTGGGCAATCTGGTCTGGCACTTGACCATTCTCCTGTAGACTGTGTTTTTTTCTCTTTTTATCCGGCCAGATTTTCTTTGTAGCTATTTGTGCTTGTTGCTTCTCATCTTTATTTCTGACTGTGAAGAAGACTGTCTTCTTTCTGAGCTCCTAGTAGTCCCCTAAGACTTTTTTTCTGGCTTAACAAACCCATTCTAAGCCCCTAGTAGTCCCCTAAGACTTTTTTTCTGGCTTAACAAACCCACATATCTCAACCTGTCCTCATATATCATGTGCTACATGTTGAACTTGAAGATACAGGATGTCCCTTTCTCTCCTCTGTTTTGATTTTTGTAGAATCAGTTTTAGCATTTTTGGCTAGGAGAGAATTGTCTAGTGCTATCTTAATCAGTTTCTGTCCATAGTGACCTCATCAGTGTGGACAGGAGAGGTCTGAAGATTTGGGGAACATTTGTGAAATCATTATTTGAATCAAGAACTGTTTTTAAGCTGCAGTTAATTCTAACCAAATACATGTAAAAGTTCCCCAATCTGTGGCATTGAGAGATAAATTTAAAACAATATTTATGGCTTGTAGGAAATGTACATTACCAAAAAAAAAAAAAAAGGAGAACTACAATGTCTCAGTACACTCCTAGAAGCTGATGCCTTACAGGAAGCCTTCATCTTTGGCAGTGCTGTACACATAAACCTGAGGAGAAAAGATTGCAGTATTTCCTTCTATCCTCTTGCAGAAATGAAGTGCTTTATTCTGTTTACTCCTAGAATCACTTCATTTTTTCACTGGTAATTATGAAAGGAAAAGAGATAAATGAAGCTGACACGGGTCTCTAAGACCGTGTATTATACCTGGGGTCCAGAATGAGTCGTGTGCAGACCATCATTAGGCAGATTGTGAGGAAGCAGATACTGGATTTCCTGCATTAATTCTATACTTCGAAAAAAAAGTATGTGAAATTAAGACCTAGTGATTAAAATTCAAAATCTCTTTCTGAAGTGGAGAGATACAGACAGAAAGAGTTCACTGGGATGAATTTCTAGCTCTTGGCTATTGCTATCCTCCTTTTTTGAGAAGCTCAACCTTTGCTAAGCAAAGCCTTAATGCAATGCTCTGTGTTACTGCGTTGAAGATCCTCTAGCAGCACATTTGATTTGACATTAAAAGGAAAATAATTTAGCTAGGGAGCTGTAGAAAGCTTCTGCCTGCTCTAAAATTGCAGCTATGCTTACTGTGTTCGATTGATATTAGTGATCAGGTCATACTCTACTTTTGTTTACAAATAATTTCCTTTTGAACTAACAGCATTGGTGCTTCTAATATTTTTGGCAGATATAATCATGTCTCTTTTTCATGCCTAAGTTGATCAACTGGAAATCAACCTTGGTGGGCAGGTTCTCTAAGGTGATCAGCATAATGGACCCTTGTTAGCAGCATGAATTTCAGGAGCATTTTTCATTCATATAAAACTGTTAATACAGATCAGATTGTACAGTTAGGTTCTATGATTTTTAGGAACTCAGACATTGTCCGTAGGAAAAAAAGCATTTCTCTTTCTTTTCAAGAAAAAAGAATACTATTGGATTGTTTTGAATATATATCATTTAACTACCTTGTTAGCTTCTTTTGACTCCCACCATGAATACTTTTCTACCTAGAGAAAAAATGGATAGTATTATTTTAAAGCAAATACATGCTCTGCATTGGGAAGAGGAAGATTAATTACACAACAGAACCTCAGTATTTGAAAACCTGTGACCCAAACTTCTGCCTCTAACAAACCATTTCTTGTGCTAGTATCTTCCACCTTTGTATTGATTTGCATTTAGCTGCAAATCCTTAATGTCACCTAGTTGATTCAAACAACCAAATTTCACGGCTAAGCAATGGTGCCCTAGTATTCTATAACATATTGGAGTACTTTTTCTAGAATAACATTAAGAAAGGAAACATGAACTTGCATCTCTAGTGTTATAGCACTGCTATAGTATGCATACTCTCAGGTACTGTTGCATTACTTGACTTAGGAAACTTCAAAAAAAAAGAAGAAAAGCAAAAAAATTTATGAACTGATTTGTGAAATATATATGTAGAGTTATTCAGAAAGACAAGATGAACTCCCAAAACATAATTATATTTTCATAGCTCATTCAGGTTAAGCAGCAATTTGGGTTCAGTAGGACTTTAGTTTATTCCTGAATTGTTTGCTCATAATTTGATATTAGATTGCCAAGTAATATGTTATTCTCTGCTGTTTTCAAAATGTGAGGTTATAGCTTAATATATAAAGAATGAAAAAGGTCAAGTCTTTGTTCTCTTGTCACTATGTGCAGCAAAAAAAAGGAAGACATCCACAGCACAACTAGTCATGCCAGGCAGTAAGACAGTAAATTATTTTCCCCTCTGTTCTTGGGAGTAGTGCCTTTTTCCAGCACTGTACCTACATTTTGAATCATGATAATTTTTGTATTTATTATTTTCCATCAAGTTCTAGTCATTGGCTTCTTCCTCATCACTCTGTTTTATTCTTGATTTCTTGTCTTACGGAATTTCTGAAGACAAGGCAGGAGTAGAAACACACCACTTGAGTTCTCCAATGGCTGAAGCAACCTACTAGGCACTCATTAATTAGAATAATTAAGGAAACCATTAAGGAAACATTTGTAAGACACTTGCTTCTTAAATTATGTACTGCAGATCCAATGGCAAATACAGGCAGATAATTTTGCTTGCAGAGGACTCTGTCCTCTATTTTCCATGTGTTTACATTTCAGCTGTAAACTTAGGCCAGGCTCTGTCTAGCTTTTCACCCACCTTAAACTGTTCTTTATTTATTTTACAAAGAGCTAACCAAAACATTATTGTTGTATTACCCTTTGCTTGGGAGTGTCAATTCTCTAGCTACACCCTCCATGTCTACATCCCTCCCAACAAAATTGTTGATATTTAACAAGTATTACAGAATGATAGAGGATGTTCACCCACCCATTTTCAAAATGCTTTTGGGAATAATGTGCTCCACTTGACAGGGCATTCCTGCTGAATGAAGCTTGAAGGAAATAATGTCAGCTCATGCTCTTTGTCTTTGTTAACAGTCCCCTATTTTCCATTAACATTAGCTGTGTACAAAACCCAATATTGAAAGATGATTGTGTGCTGATTTTCCAGACTGGCAAGCGGAAAATTGGCCAAATATATATTACAAAGTACATGTTAGACAGTGTTAAGCACTAGCAGTTTAAAAAATTTGTAAAGACAAAGAGGCACATCCATCTTCCAATGATGGACCTTCAAAAGATGATCTATTGCTGAGGAGTCTCACTTGTCACCCTTGAAGAAGCTGCTTTACACCAGCACCATCATGAGCAGCTTCCAGCCCCAGCAGTCAGTGTGGATGCAGAAAGATCACTGAGCCTCTCATTGATACATTTGTCAACATTCTAGGTTTAATGAACTGCCTTTTCACAAATCCTATGAGAATAACAGTCCTATGGGGATAGTTGTTTGCAGAGATTAGTTACAGAGCTTGGGATACATGCAAGAGCCTTGTCAACAGCAAGGCTCTTGCATATAACAAGGTTGTGGGCTGTCCCACAACCACAGGCAAAGTCAAACTTCTTTATCAACCCCTGCCTCCCACTCCCCTGTAGTTGCATTGGTGCTATCTGTTTTTCCATTACACATAGAATGAGAGGAAAGGATGACCATCCTGGAGTGGGAAGTGGGACAAAATAAAAGGTGACAGGCTTAAAACCTCCCATTCTTCCCTTTCCAGAGGCTAAACATACTGTGAAAATACAGAACTCTTCAAAGTCTGGACAGCAGAAAGCTAAGGGTAATTTAAAAAGTCATGTAAATGTTAGTTAAACTGAACTGCTAATCACCAAAACCAGCAATAATGGAACTAGGGAAATTCACTGAAATGAGGGATAGAGTATCTTAAAGCACATTTGAGAAAGTACATCTTTACACAGTGGGCAGTGAACTTCTGTTGCCACAGGGAACTATGGGGCAGATGGTATCAGCAGCTTCAAGTGAGGCTAGACAAATTCATGGGCAGTAGTCTGACAGCCAGATCATGATATTAAGATTCTATGAATCTATGATTCCATGATTCAGATACTAAAGAAAAGGAGCAGGGATGTGCCCTGTGATACAAAGAGTGTGGGTTATGCTGATGTGTGAGGGAATAAACTCGGGAGGTGGCAAGGCTCCTGTGCACTCTCCCACTGCTGCACTTAGTGATGGAGTAGAGGGTTAGGTGGACCACTGGTGTGGTCCATTTCTTATGTACCTAGGACAGTAGAAATGGAGGAATCTGAAATTTCCCACATTTGTAAAGCACTAATGTGAGATACAGTTTTCAGAATATGTCCCATACCATATTGTTGAGATTCAACAAGGTGAAGTACTGGGTCCTGCACTTGGATCACAACCCCATGCAGCACTACAGGCTGGGAAAAGAGTGGCTGGAAAGCTGCCCAGCAGAAAAGAACCTGGGAGTGCAGTTCAACAGCTGCATGAACACAAGGCAAGGGTGTTCCCAGCTGGCCAGGACAGCCAGTGGCATCCTGGCTTGTATCACAAATAGTGTGGCCAGCAGAGAAGTAATCCTCCCCTTTTACTGAGCACTAGTGAGGCCATGCCTTGAGTCCTGTGTCCAGTTCTGGGCCCCTCACTACAAGAAGGGCAATGAAGCTGATGAAAGGTCTGGAGCACAAGTTTTACGAGGAACAGCTGAGGGAGCTGGGGTTGTTTAGCCTGGAGAAAAGGAGGCTCAGGGGGGACCTTTTCACTGTCTACAACTACATTACAGGAGGGTGTAGCCAGGTGGGGGTTGGCCTCTTGTCTGAAGTAACAAGTGATAGGACAAGAAGAAATGGCCCCAGGTTGTACCAGGGGAGATTTAGATGGGATATTAGGAAAAATTTCTTCACTGGAAGAGCGGTGTCCTGGTTACAGCCAGAACAGGATTAATTTTTTCAATAGCCAGGAGAGGGTACAGCTGGGACCCAGAGGTTATTCTATACCACCTCCCAGAATTTTCTGGGGGCAGGGGAAGATGTCCCTTCTGGGTCAGGTAGTGTGGTCAAGGGAGCAGTTGGGTGTTGTCGGGAGTGAGAACCCACGTGTGAATTGTTCATTTCTTGTACACTCTTTTATTGATATTGCTGCTGTTACTGTATATTTCCTTATCTCATTTCTGTTCCCAGTAAATTGTTCTTATGTAAATTGTTCTTATCTCAATTCATGATCTTTACCTTTTGTTCCTCCAATTCTCCTCTCCTCTTCTCCAGTTCTTCCCCTCCCACTGCAGGGCAGGGGGGAAGGGGGACCAAGCGAGTGGTACATGGTTTGGAGAGTCTCAGTGGGAGTACTAAACTGGGGAGTATCATTCCTCAACCACAAGTGGTCAGGTATTGGAAGAGGCTGCCCAAGGGAGTAGTGGAGTCACCATCCCTGGAGGTTTTTAAAAGACATTTGGGGACATGGTTTAGTAGTGGACTTGGCAATGCTGGGTTAACAGCTGGACTTGATGATCCTAGAGGTCTTATCCAATCTAAACGGTTTAACGATTCTGTTATTGTAAGCATTGTCCACTCAAGACCAGGAGTCTGAACTAACTTCTGATTTCTGCTTGTCAGCCAAGCATAGCTGTGGCAAGATCTGGATTGCAGTTTGGAAATGTGACTGTGGAGACTGGTCCCACTCTCATTAGGCTGAGGAGACAAGTCTCTGAGCTTGGTGAGTTTGCCTTAGCAGCTTCACAAAGAGCTATAAGTGATTATGTTCAGAGAGGCTGTGAAGGGAAGCTAGAGCCAAGTCCTTGTCAGTCTAAGCATGGAGAACATCCTTCCTGATTGCTTCCCTTGGCTGCAAGAAAATTGAGAGTAAATGTGATACTTTAATACTATACAGCTCTGCTTTGTAAGATTGCTTTGAAGAAATTCTGATTTGCAGCAATAATCACATAGCTAATGATTTTGTTTTCAATTGAAGAGAATGAGCATAATCTAGTTATAACAACTTTAGAAGACTGTGACCAGTTTTTACACCAAAGCCAAACAGTATGACCCAGCTAATTATAGTTCTGACAGCCTGATATCAATCCTGGGCAAATTAATGGAATGACTGATACAGGACTTGATTAATCAAGAATTAAAAGAGAGGACTATAATTAATACTAGCTAACAGGAGTTTACTGAAAATAGATTTAATCATACTATGTTGTTTCTTCTTCTTCTTATTTTTTTTTTTAATGAGATTTTGTGTTTAATCTATACAGGTAATAGAAAAAATAAAAGAATGACCTGGTATGTCACAGCAAAAAAAATACACACATATAAAGTGTACTGAATATGTACATGATATGTAGTAAAAGCAGGATAAACTGTTCCACTCATAGTGTCCAAATGTAGTCATAAATTTGGAATCACCAGTGCCTGGTGGTTCTTACTGGTTCCACAGGGCTCATCTAGGGCCCAGACTTACAACAAAATTCTGATGTTAATAAGAAGGTGTGAAAGCAATAAGTAACAAAGAATAAGACAGCAGAGTTGATTGCTCTTAAAATGTGTTGAACATGTGCTTCAGGACAGACTGAGAGAAACTGTACATCTGTGGGACAACAAAAGTGTAGGTAGTGCTTGAGAATGGGGGAATCTGTCCTGTTGGGCAGTGGTTCTGAAAAGAAATCGTAGATCAGTGTTGCAAAGACGTAACTCTGAAGTCTGATTGTGGTCAGTTGTAACACATGGCGCAAGCTGGCGAGAAAGCTCAGGCAGCATTGCTGCACTGTGTAGTCTCCCTTGATTTCTTAATTTTGCCTCTGTAGAAATAGCTTTTCTTTAACGTGCTTTCATCTGCTCACTCTTCTAGCCTTAGCAGCCTTAGCATGTTGGACACTTTCTGCACAGACACAGCACAAGTTTCTAGGACAGACAGGATGAATCACGTTCTGGAAGAGCCTGTTTCTCTTCACTGAGAGAAGATGAAATCTAGGAACTGCTACAGACTAAGCCCCTTCCTTTTATTAGAGAGCTAAAATTGAATAAAACTGATCCCGCTTGATAACCAGAATTTTAGACATACTTGAGACCACAAATCTTTTTGAGTGTGATTGGTGCCTGGCACTGAAGTTGATTAAGATTTTTTTCTAGTCAAGATAAAATAACAATACTTGTTAAAACACTTGTCTGTGTTCTCTGGAGCTGTGTGTGATCCTTCAGACCAAAAGAGCTTACAATATTGAAATTAATATACTTTGTACCACAAGCACCCACCATACGACATGAAGGACAAAGATAATGTGTTACAGAAGCTAATATGCTGCAAATTATTTTCAAGGGGTTCAGTTCAGCAGCAGAAACAGGTAAATTAGATCATTTTTAGAAATGCATTAAAGGAGTTTTGAATTGAGAAGCCAAAAGAGCATTTAGACAAAATTCAGCAAAACAAATGTTGGTTATAATCAAAGCTATGTATTGTAAAAGATGAATTGCCGGTACAACATGAAAATGTGGTGATACTATTTATTGTTCTAATTGGGTACATCTTGATAAATGCCAGGAAATGATTGATCTCTCATCACAGATGCTTTGTGAGTTTGGTCATGGTGCATCATAAGCAATTTTAACAGCTGGATATAGTTCTTATAATTCACTAACTGAAACAGCAATTTTTTTGAATGTTTTTGATGACATAAATTAGCTCTGTGGTTAGAGTGTTGCTTTTCCTCAGGTACATTGCAGATGCATAGCCTATACAGTAAAAAAAAATTTATTTCTTGAGTGAAGTCCTCTCTTGCTGAAGTCAATACATCATCTTCAGTGGAGGCGGATTTTCATCCACTCTCTCTACTATTTCTGATTTTTATAAACATTGAATAATTACACTGAACACAGTAGTAATACTTGCTTGTGCAGAGTGTGACCTGTGTGTGGAGAAACTGGAGATCTCTCACAAGGGAATATTTACAGAGCTTGCTTGAGGCTGTCAAGAAAACCGTTAGTGTTAGAACACTTTAAAAACTCTTTTAGCAGAAAGAATTTGATTACAGGCAGTTCCAAAGGTATGGAGAGGATATTTGAAATACTTGATTACATTTCTTGCTCCTGAATATTCATCAGCCTCAAAAGAAAAAGTCATAAGATTAAGGCCATAACTTTAGGAAATCCATATCTTGGAATAACTGACTGGTAGAATGGCAGACCTTAACATATAGTGATAAACATTGTGAAATTCTAATCATTTTGGCCTCAAACTTCACTGAGTTAATTCACCTTCCACATAAATACGCTACAATGATATTGTTAATTAACTAGAGTGACATACACTTCAATCACATCTTTAGATCCAGCCTCTTGCCATTCAGGGATCAGAAAAATAATGGCTAAATTAAAAAACATATACAATCAGAGTTATTCAGCTTATTGAACTACTTGTACCAGAAAGTGAAGCAGCTGGTAGAGTATTGAGAAGGTTTAGTGATAAAAGTGATTATTGGTAGTAGAAAATAGCTATGGCAAACTGAATTCAAAACAAACATGTACACTGAAAAAAACCCAGATCTAAGCAGTCAGAATGATGCAATTTTTAGAAGGCTTTCACAATCTATTTTTAAAATTTTGTAGACACAAGTAAAACTAGCCTAAAACATCTTCCTTGTGTCCTTGGACACAAGACATGGAACGGAACAGGACAGAGAATACTAAAAGAAGTTGTTTTTTTTTCCCTAAAGGAAATAGCTAGATGTAGAGATAACAGAGCCCCACAGCAGCATTTAGATTTTAAAATACTTTGGAAACAGTTATATCAATTTGTTGTTGTCCTCAGTTTAAAGGATGTTGGACCACTGAGAAGCGTGTGTCATAGATGTGGGGAGGTAATGCTACTGAAGACTTTGAATCTGAAGAAGTTATAAATACAAATAAGAGTAACATCAGTGCTGATATGTGTTTTGAACACATATTACAGGCAATTATTCAGAGATATATATCTTTCCATAGCTCATGAGAAGGGAGTGGGTGGGGATTTTTTCTTCAAAATAAAGCAACAGTGCATACATTTAAAATAAACCCTTTAAGTCTTTTCAATATTTATCCCAGCTGAAGAAGAAACTAATATGAAAAATTTGGTTATACTGTGCACCTCTATGAAAACAGATGATTGAAACTTTTTGGTAGCATGGAAGTAAACTTTCTACAACCATTCCTCCATGCTCCCATTCCTTAACGTAATTCACCACATTTAATATAATTAATTTGGAAAGAAGGAAGTGCAGTTTTCCCAAAGGAATTTCCTGACTGACAGCTGTTTTACATAATCAGTGCAGAACAGCAGTAGTGGAGCATACTCCAGCTATTATCTCCTAATGGACACTTACTTTGCTTTACTACTGTTTTGCTCAGTAACATAGATAGGGAGATTCAATTTAAATTCCTCCCCCTATAAAATTAATTCTTTAGCTAAGTGTGTACATTACAGAACCTTTTGCTCTGGGGCAATAATGAGCATCCAGTGCCCTGTCAGTCTGCAAGTTACCTAGGTATTCCCCAGAAATATCAGCACCACAAACTGTGTATAAGTTAAAAAATCCTCCTTCCCAACAAGAAAATAGTAACATCTTAGATACTATTAGCTTTGTGTAACTGTAAAGTAAAGAAAATACAAAGACTCCAATAATGTTTGCAAAACCATTTGTATTTAATGAAGAAACTATATTCATTTTAATAATTAGTCAAGCCTATTTGATTGAATTTTGTGAGGTGAAATGGAAAAGCAATATAAGAAAAAGCAAATAATAATTTGACACTTCTTTGTGGCCAAGTTCAGTGAGGAAGGGTGGAGAGTAGTAAATATATAATAAATCCAATATTTGATTTCTCCTGAATAAAGTTTACCTAATTTGTGTGAGGAAAAGAATCATACTTTTCCCTCTTGGTTCATATAATATACAAGTAACTTGTGGAATGTGTCTTTAATTTTCCATGTTTGTTTTAAATGAAAAGCTGCATGTTTTTTTAATGTATATTTGAAAAGAACCATCAGCTTTGTAGGATACTGCACACTGTACGTGTAGATGTTCATCAGTAGGTGGTGCTCCCAGGGTACATCATAGTCTAAAATGCAAATTAAAGAAGGTTTATTGAGGAAGGAGAGCTCTTTGGCTTTTTTAATACGGTAACTGAAGAGTAGTTAAAGTGCAAAACCTCTAAAAAGATATTAAATATTACACTAAATGATTTTTAAATCCTGTAAAACTACATGACCACTAAACAAATATGGAAGATATGCAGTTTTCAGTCTGTTCTTTTTCTGCCAAATATTCACACAACAAATAGTTCACTCAACTTATATCTTGACTATGGAATTTCTGTCCATGTGCTTTATTGCCCAGATGTCATTCACATTTTCTGAGTACGTAGGTATCAAATCCAAATTACCTACACGATTTTCTGGGTTGTTAAATGTTTAATGTGTTTTATTAGCAATTGTGCACCTTACGTATTCTTTTTTAATTATATCCTAGAATTATGGCACACACCATGGGATTCTTAAAAATCCTAGAATATTTTAAACATTATAAATAGCAATAGTACTTAACATTTTCTGTTGGATTTCTATGCTGTAGGCATCCTTCATTCAACATATGCTTGTTTTTCAGTGTTGTTGCTTGAATTTGGTGATACAAATATGGTCTCACACATTCTTTATCTGATCAGAGAGCATCACACAGGGAATATAACTCAGTATATTCAACTTCAAGCTTAAATGGCATTGGCAGAACATCCTACAAATTTTTAATGAAATATAGAACTAAAGTTAAAGTTGCTGCTGAAAACAAATCATAAAGATCGAGTGTCCCAAACAGCTTTCAAAGAGGAGGTTGGTTTTGTATTTTTGGTTTTGGTTTTGTTTTTTTGGTGGGTTTTTTAGTGAATTATGGACTTACTTTGCCTGTTTATATTTCTGTAGCAGTTCAACAATATTTGCACAATATCCTACTTGTTTATACACAATCTGAGGAATATGGTAATTTGCAAACAGTGTACTGTGTTAATTATAGTAGGTGCTTTGCCTATGTATGTACTTGAGCAGCTTGAACTAAATTGAGAGAATAAAACAAATGAGGCAGGAAAGTCCAATTAAAAGTACATTAATCAAATGCTGCCCCAAAGCCTTTCCTCTGCAATACATATTGTTCCACTTTATGTGGAGTGCCTGTTTAATGTCAGTGGTCCTTCTGTATCTAATGCAGTATCTTGTTCAGTCAATGTGCAGTAATAAATGTAATTGTCAAGTGTCTGGTTTTGGATAGTTCATTTTATATTTTTATAGATTTTATAGTTCATTTAAATTTTAAACCATTCTTTTTTTAAAGATTAATTATAACCAAGGAACAAAAAGAAATGAGAAAGTGTTAAGAAATGACTGTTTGAAACATAGGCTGCTTTTGATTTACCATAGTTGCAGTAGACTTTCTTCTCATCTACACTGAAATAAGTAGACTGTCGGTTTTCGCATAAAATTCAAACCAGAAAAATGCTTCAACAGAGCACTTAAAATTTGTTCCCTTGATATCTGATGAAAAATATTAGCTTGACTCAACTTCTGTATAATGCCATAAATCAAGAATAGGTCTGTGGGAGTCCATGTGAAAAGTTTATTTTGCTGCACTGACGCATCTCATTATAAAAAAATGAATACTTGTGGCTGTGCTGAAATACAGATTAGGTAGTCAAGTAATCTGAGAGGTGGACATAGAATTCCACTTCTTGCCCCATTGCAACATCTTTATATGATACCAAGCAAGACTTTTAGGACCAGATCTCAAAAAGAATAAAAGGGAAAATTAAAACAAGATTCATACAGAATTTAGGATCTGAATCTGTTCTGTCTCATCCTGGGAGTGCTTCAATTCTGTTAGGCTTTTTTGTTCCTTATATGCCTAAGCCACACTCCTGTTTAGAGCAGCCCTGCTTCAAACAAGGTTGAGGAGTTTGGTGTCTGCTCAGCTATAAGACCATCCAGGAAAGAGGCAGTTTGTCCCTGGGAGGGAGTTTGTCTGGCAGACATTGTCAGCACACATGCATCCTGACAAAATTGGGCTCCCTACAGAACCCCACTGTACCCACTGTTGAAAGACAAATTCCACAGGGTGGTACTCAGGTGCTGCTATAGAGAAAGAAATAGAAATTTCCAGAAAATGGCACATCAAGTTCAAATATTTCATTATCCATACAGGGCTGCAAACTCCTCAGAAGAGTGATTGGAGTTTAAATTCTCTCAAGCTGGAGAGAATTTTGAAATCAGACCTTGGTTTAGGTTTTTCACTGTAAGACAATTGTAAAAGGTGAGTCCCTCAGCCTTCTCTTCTATGGGTGAGAAACAGGGAGAGAGAGAGGTTCTTTGAGTGAAAGGGGTGTAGGAGCCTGCCTGTGGATAGTTAGCTGTGGGTGTGTGCATCTCTGTGTTTGGTGCAGGAACCAGAGACAGGGTGGGATTACAACTGCACATACTCTGCTCATTACCTCCCGTGTGTTAGTGCTACCTGGTGCTGCACTGAATGCAACAACTTTAGCTAAGTGCCTGAAAGCAAGTTCCACCAAGTTCATCCTTTCGATCCCTTCTGAGATACTTTGCCATGGGCACATCTTCCTCCAGTTTCAGCTGAGCTGACTGGAGAGTTTTCACTCTATTTCTCCTACCCTCATTCCCCTTTGTATGCCCCCTCAATACAGACACACCTCCCTTTCCTTTTCACGGCCTCTTTGCACCAGAGGTCTCCATCCTCCTCAGTCTCCCAGGTGAACCGCTTATAAGCCACTCCTGACAACAAAAAGTCAAAGTGGCAAAGACCTAAATCAATCCTGCTCAAGCCATCCCAGATAACTGCTCTGAAGACAAACTGAGGAGGGTTCATATGAACAGGTCAGATAGGCAGATTTAAGGCATAAGTTCTCTGTAGGAAACCCTGCCTGATAAAAGAGTTCTTGCAGGCAGAGGTAGGAACACCCAAATAAATTTTGGTAGGAGACTTAAAAGTATTGCTTTACATGGGCATTAAACCTGGTCTTTAATTATTTTTTGTTGTTTTTAGCAACACCTGATTTACTGCACAGAAAAGAAAAAGCAGTCTGTTCATGATTTCTATTCAAATGACTTACAAAATCATTTGCAATAGCTGAGTATTCAATAACATGCAATAATACTAACTACTGAATTTCCCTTCAGTGAGATCATTTTCAGGAGGATACTTCTGACTGAAGTTAAAAGAGCTTCATCACAAAATTTTATATAACTAGCAATGCAACTACTATGGTGTTGCCATAGAATACTTGTAACTGGAGAAATAGCATCCCATGCTAAGCTAAGCCTTCCGTGGGAGAAAGAGGGTTTACGGGGGTACATGTTCACTATACGTAATAGATACCATTCCACAGGATTAAAACTGTGGCCTCCTGAACAGTAAGTTTAAGCCTTCTGACTTGTTTTTCCTAGTTATCATTAGCAGCTATCTTAGAGATATTTCAGAGATCATGGTGTCCATGTTCCCTGGTTACAGAACATAGAAATGGAACAAGTTTAAGGCAGATAGCCCTGAATAAGGAGGCTTGAATTATACCATCAACTCAAAAAGCCCTTAAAACAATTGTTATAAAAATCTGTGAATAAATAGCAAGATAAGGTCATTACCAATTAATTTTCTTTCACCATATGAAAATCTAAATTAAAAAAGACAGGTATATTGTGTCCTTAATGAGGACAGGAGTACGTAAAATACACTTAGGTTTATGACTGTTGTTTTCATTAGTAATTGCTTCTCTGCAATCTGGTTTGTATTAAAAACCAGAAAAAAATGGTTGATAGTACTTTATGCCTTAGGCTAATTTGTTTAAATTTGAAATATTGTACTGAACTAAAATTAAAACATATGCTCTGTGCATATGTTATGTGGGTGCAAAACATTTTATACATGAAGTATTGCAGATAGATATTCTTCTCATAAGTAAATGAAGATTGTTTAAAAAATGTATATCTAATTCCTTTCTAAGGATATGCGGGCTAAGCAACGTGCCTTGCCTCTGTGCTGCTTTAAAAACAGACTCATAGAGAAGCTTGGATCAAATATTTGATGCAAACCTCTGACACTCAATGAGATATGTCAAAGTAGCTTTTAAGTTTATTCTCTTATTGCCATGTCTTGAAAAAAATTCCAAAACCATTGGCAAACACTGAATTTATATATTTATATGTTAGTTCATTCTGCCTCCTAACACAAAATAGAACTCATTACATATTTATAAAGCGCTACATCTATTCCTCCAACATTCCAGCAAAGCAGTTTGATTTGTTGTTTTGCAGAAAGAGAAGACTGAGGGACCAAGAAGTTAGGAGGACTTGCTCGTAGTCACAGAATGGATAAAATAATAGAAGCAGAAAGAAAACAGAAAAAAACTTGACTGCTTGTCTTCCACAAAAAATGAATCATTCTCTCCAGTGCTATTATTGAATTATAAGAGAGTCTTATATTCTCAATTTTTTTTACCTTCATAGGATTCCCTCATTGTCCAGCAATGTTTTGCTGCTTAATCAGCTCAAAGCTAATCAGAGGCATGAACCTACTCCTCAGGCTATAAAATCCTACTGCGTTTAAACTGGAATAAGAAACAATTATTTAAATGACAGAGGACCAAAAATCAAGGTTTCTCTCATGAGGTAAAAAAACACAGTAGGAGGCAACTACTGAGCCATACATGTGCCAGATATGGCTGTAGGCTTCAGATGTATGCTCGATTTTCCTTGTCAAGGCATAAAAACCCCCTACCTAAAAACAATAGGAACTCAAGATGTCAAAATAAAATTATCATCTCACAGAATAATTAGCTTTCCACAGGATTTTCTGAACCTTGCACTGTAGATCAATGTTCTCAGTGTGCCCAGAAACTTTGTTCTCTGAATGTGCTCCTTGGCCACCATGCTAACTTGTTGAACTTTATCAGGCATTGGAACGGCCTACCCAGAGAGGTGGTGGATTCACCATCCCTGGAGATTTTTAAAAAGAGATTGGATGTGGCCCTTAGTGCCATGATACAGTAATTGGAGTTGGATCAGGGGTTGGACTTGATGATCTTGGAGGTCTTTTCCAACCCAATCTATTCTATGATTCTATGATTCTATGATCCTGCTAAACAATATATCTTCCCACGATACATCCACTGTTTTATTTGGCCTGTAGACCTGTGCAACTCATTCCTTTTACAAAATCCTAAATAATGAGGTCATGCACTGCTTATGGAGCATAGCAATTACGGTTTCTTAGAATATTGAGAAGATCTAATCCCACTGCTTTATTCTTGACTGCCAAGTGACTCCAGTCTATATTTCAAAACAAAAAATAAAAGTTTCAAAGTGGACTAAATATGTCTTTCATGGTCAGCCAGTCTTTAAAACTTGCCCTGAGCAGGGTTGTATGCCTATGCTGGGTTACGGGCTTTCTCTGCCACAGGCTGCTCCACCTCACACCTGCCAAAACTTCTCTGGCAGCATTTTGAGCTACAGGCTATGACCCAGTACTAGTCATCTGTTCCTCTAGGCAGATTTTATTCAGGTAAAGCCCTGGATGTCTGTTGCAATGTCCTTTCCTGAGGCAAGCAGTATCAGGTTCCACTCTGTCTTCTCTCCACATCTCAGGCCATTTTTTCTCTCCCCCTTCTGGACCATGGTCATTGAGACAGCTGGAAAAGCTACATGGAAATGTCTATCTGATCACAGAGCAGACAACTGCACACTGGAGAACATTAAATTAAACACAAATGAGATTTATTCTGGAAGTAATAAACACACTTGGTGTTTCTGCAGATAACCAATGTATTTTAGCTTTGAGCTCATCCTAGCAACCTCTGTGCAGCAATGTAAGGGCAACCACTGACAACCAGAGATCCATATGTTCTATCTATCCATAGAAATGGGAATTATTTTTTTTTTAATCTTAAGTCTCTAAAGACAAATATCTACAGTCAATTGATGGGAAGTATGTTATTTTTGGCATGGGCTTGCACTATCTCAAATTTGGGCAGAAAATTGTTCTACTCATTTTTTTTTTGTTTCACTATTCAAATTAGCAGATCCACTTCCTATGATTTGGTACTTTTTCCATCAATAACACACAAATTCCATGGAAACATGCCAAAGATTTTCTTAGCAACCAAGCTTCTTGCCCGCTATACACGATTAACTACAACAGTATGTTAAAAGCCTAAAATAAACCTATCTTTTTAATTTAGAATTTCATATAGTGAAAGAAGATTCACTGGTAATGAATTTAGCACAGTTTCAGGAGAATTTATTTATTTTTATGGAGGCTGAGCACTCAAGAGATGTCATGGTAAAAGCAGGTGTTGCCATAAAGGCAAATCTGCTGGGATCAGCCCAATGACTGTGAGTTCAGGTAAATTAAAAACGCTGTTACAAATTGATGGTATGGGACCACCCATGATTGAAATGTAAATTGATTCATGCCTTTTAAGGGCATAATACTGCTGCAGAAAGCATCCTCCTCCATCAAAAAGTAACAAATTCCATTATGAAAGATGGGATTTTGACAAGCTGTTTCTAGTTCCAAGAGGGTAACCATTTTGGAGAAGAGTATGCAGATTCTGGTCACTGCTTTTTAAGTCTCTGGAAGGTGCAGACTAATCGGATTTTCAGAAAACAGAAGTTGGAGTTTTTATGTCTTCATATTTGGTAAAGTAAAATAGAACAAAATACCACAACTTCTATTCTGTTTATAGAGAATCTTTTCTATCTTTGCTTAGAATAATCTCCATTGACTTCACAGCCTTTGAGTTAGACCCAGGGTACAGGTTGATGGTATATGAAAAAGAATTATTTTTAGAAGCATTGTATGTAACTGCTATGAAAAGAAATAAACAATCAGTATCTGAGGTAAAGATTGTCACTTGAACTCAGCTTCTTAGAGGCGCGCGTGGCATGCTTTTGTCACAAGCTAACCACCCATTTATGCTGCAGCATCAAAAAACTTACAGACCTCTAGGTCTCTCTGTAGGTATTAGATGGAGCTAGTATTTAAATATCTTATCTCTCCAACAATCCTGAAAGTACATGCCCATGAGCACAAATTTTTCAGGCACTGAGAAAAAGAAACCACTGGAAAGTAGGAGAATTATAAACAAAAGAACAAGAAAATACAACATTAAGCCTTATCAACTGAAGATTTTAAGTAGCCCTTTACTCAGGCCTTCTAAATAGTTTATGGACAATGGTAGCTATAGTGCTCTCATAGGAAGAATGACTTCTCTACTAAATCTGTTTGTTGAAATTTAACGAAATGCCTCCATGTACAATTCTCCTGATTTGTGCCTACTGTTGGCAAGTACAGTACATCACAACAACTCTTCTCTTTACAAGTGACCCACAAGATGTAATGCAACCAGCTGCAGTATAGTAATGTGGAATGACTTAAATGGCTGTGCTAAAGCTTGCAGCAAGTTCGATGTTCTTAAAACTCTGCAAAGCTGTGCAAACTAGTAAAACAAAAAAGGTTAATTCTTGTTTTAGTAGGTTTTATTGCAAAGAAGTTATTAGAAAAGTAAATATTACATGTAGTGTTGAAGACAAGGAACACTTCAGTTACCTGGAGCCAAGTGGCTTGAGCTGCGCTCCGCTACAATCATTACGGGTCTGTGAAATAATACTGGTGCCAAATGTTAGCATGGAGAATCATATTTGCCTGTGTTATGGCATGGTAATAAAATGCAATGGCCACTTCCAGCCATCTCTGTTATTCACTTCTGCTGCCAGGGGATGGGAAAAGGTCTTCCATAGCCATTTTGACAAACACACTGGCACGCCTCAGTACACTGTGCTTTTGCCAGATGATGTTTCTAACCTTCATACCTTTGACAGAGAGGTTTAAAATGACCTTGAAATAAGAGAGTCTCTTTTTTGTTAAGATTTGGTCTATGTATAAATTTCTGAAGTAGTATTGTAGAAAATAATCTCGTTGGTAAGGAATGTATTTTCAGCTCCTAGTCTCCCAAAATACAGATGGATATGATTTCTTACAGATTTGCCACATATAGAGAGAAAACACTTCTGCAGGAATTGAGAGAAAAGTCTAACTTTTTAATCCATGTGATACTTTCTGGTTGCCTGAAACAAGACTAGTTTTCTGCAATAAAACCAGTGTTTGAGATAGAAAAAGAAGATAATTCAGACTGAGCCATGCCAACCCTGGATCCAAATGCTTTTAAGGCCAGGGAAGAATTCTCTTCTTTTATGCACAATACAGAAGTTCAGTTGTCATTAATTTCAATTAGAAGTTGATGAAGTTCTTTGGTTTATTACACTGTCATTTGCACTACATTTTCAAATTGCATCAAGACATTAAATATTCTCAGAGACAGTAACTGCTCACAGGGGATTTTATGCAGTGCAAGACACATAATGAAACCTAACTTATTATTTTTATTAATTATTTGTATTACTTTATTGCGTAGGAGTTGTAGTCATGGATCATGACCTCACTGCATGATGCACAAAGCCAGAACAAAAAGGCCATTTACTCCCTTAGTTGTTAGATCCAAGGTTGTGAGTGACATTGCTTGCATAGAGCCTACTTTGGATTTTCACCTTTCTAAAACCTGGGCAATGCTATTTGACCAGTCAACTGGCCTGTCCAATAAGCGTTCAAACTGCCCTCACAATATCTGTTTGGGATCGGTGCCGTTGGAGCAGCCTTTCTCACTCAGCTCACCATGGGGGAAATCCTCAGGCTGAGGGACTCCCATTACTCACAGCTCACAGCAGTGTCAGTCCCCAGGTGCTCCTCTGCCCACACTCTCACAGCCTTCTTAGTCCTGAAGAGCAATGAGCATCTCCCAGCCTTGCCTGGTTGATGCCATTGCCAGTTTCTTGCACAAAACTTGCAGTTTTTGTGAGTGGTAAAAAACCACCAATGTATCTTGTTGTATGTAACGGCCTCAGGAAGAAAGGACAGTCACATTTGGCATCTGCCTGTAACTTCTCTGTCAGCTGGTGGATAGTGAAAGTGCATCTCCTAGAAGAGTTAAGCTACAAATAAATATATCTGATATATATTATGTCTGGCACGCCTACATCTGTATTTTATGAAAGTTACAGGATGAGTCTGAAGATGACAGGAGTGACTTGAAGCATATCCCTAGTTCTAGGGTCCTAACTACCAGCAGCATGGGGTGACCAGCACAATCTTCCCCCACAGGGAAAGGAGCCTGGCTGAGATCTGTGCTAGTCACTCTGAGAGTTGATAATTATTCAAGAGCTGCTAGCAAGACAGGCCTGGGTTGAACAGAGGAGAGAGGTGCAGAAGTGAAACCATTTCTATCACCTGCATAGAGATATTTGCTGTATATAGGACAGCCAGCAGTTACACATGGAGGGAAAAGAAGCAAGAGCAGAGCTCCATTGCAGCATCCCAGAAAGAGAAGTGGGTGAGGAAGACAGCCTGAAAATCATGTTAAGGTTTTTGATAAACAGATGGGGAAGCAGGAAAAAAGAGGTCTGGAAGGTGGAAGAGAACAAGAAAGGTATCTCTCCGTAGGAGGCAGTATTTGTTCTGCAACAAGAGTTGTCTCATTTGGGTCCTGCAGCTGCTAAATCAGCTTCCAGGTATTTGTGTCTGACTCAGGTATATGGCTCTCCCTTTTCCCAGTAGATCTGGAGGAGTGCTGGTTTGTCCTTGTCCTTATGGACTGGCTTCACCAATAGAGCACATTCCAGATGGTTACTGCCCTTAAGATAAAGCATATATGGAATGGGGTCAGAGAAGAACAAAGCAGTTGGAAAAATTCAACTCATTTCAGTACAGAGGCTATGCCCTTAGGCTATATATAGATAGCATACTTCTTAAATGAGAGGGAAAAAAATGGCATGCAGAAAACAGTTGCCAAAACCATAGAACCTTGCTGTCAGCCACCCGCAACCCAAAAGAGAATACCTCCTTGGACTAATTTTAACCAGTACTGTGTATGCACAAAAAGATGCTCATATTTCTGTTAGAAACACTGACTGACAGCTCTTAAATTTCTAGTTTTCAAAGGCTATCAGTTTCTCTGAACATTGGGTGACCTGGAGCACATATTATCTTCCAAACACCAATATTAAAGAAGAATATGAATAAAGGCCCTCAGAAAAAAGTGGCATTCTGTAAACATTTCCAGTTAATAGAATCAGAAATTAAGCAGTTTTCAGAGCTGAGACATCTCAGAAGAATTTCTGAAAGTGGAAGCTCCAGATTTGCTGAGCAATAAGAGTAGGAACATGATGAATTTACTCAACCATTAGAAACACAGAACCAAAACTGTCCTGATGATTAACAGAGAACTGTAGCCAAGTAGTAACATTGAAAGGACTTGCACTGGGGTAGGTGGATATATAATAGTAGTATATTTGGACTGATAACTTCCTAGACATTTTTATCCAAAACTTATCATCCCAGACAGCAAGAAAGGGGAGGGGAAAAAATAAGAAAAAGAAGAAAAAATATGTATCCTAACTTGCAGCATCAGGGCCATTTTGGACTCAGGAACCTCCAAAGCAGGGTAGTTTCAACTGGGGATGAAGAATCATGCTGAACTTGAGGAATCACATAGAAATCACTGCTTAATTGATAGAGAATCACGACAGCTACATCAGGACATCACCACAGAGAAAACCTGAGATCACTTGACCATCCTGTCAATACAAACAAAGGGTTTGTATTCCCTCCTTTCCCATTAAAAAAAAATCATGCTTGGTAAGTAGTTATGTCAGGAGAAGTGGTCGTGTGCATTTCATGTGTAATTAAACCAGAAAAAACCCCCCAAACTAGCAGTTCTAAAGATGATATTACATAATGTGGGATTTTTCAAGTACAAGATTTATCTCTAATATTCCATCTTAAGTAGTAAACTGGAGATAGAAAGCAGAGAGAGGCTTCAAAGGATCTCTGCAACTGTGCCAGCCATGAAGCTGTAAGTGACACAGGGGTGAGGAGTTCAACACCATCTTTCATAGGCAGCTTTTCTTAGCTCCTTGACAGCATGCCTGTGTGCCACAGCAGACTCACCTCATTCACCCTCCACTGGCTGTATGTGCTCTTTCCTTGGAGAGGTTAAATGCTGCCTGCCTGGAGGGACATCTCTGTGGGAGAGCTCCCTGCTGCTGGGCCAGCTGCAGTGGCTAGAGGCAGGAAGGGACATAGCTCAGCAATTCCCCCAAAGGGAGAGCTGTAGTCCAGGCAGGTGGATAAACGTGGACCCAGCTCATCAGCCTAGGTGGCTGAAAGGAAACCAGACTCTCAGCACCACTCTGAGCATGAACTGTTCTCCAAGTGTGTTGATTAGGAAATCAGTCATGAATTTTCCATGTTGGGTTTTTTTTTGCTGGAAGGTGTCAGCTATCAAATACTTTGTGTTTCTGGTGGGGTTTTTCTGTTTGTTTGTTTGTTTTGGTTTTGTGGGTTTTTGTTTTGTTTGTTTGTTTTCTCACAAAATATTCTAATATTAATAACTATTTTGTCAAGAACTACCTATCAAAATATCAGCAATGCCTCTTCTGGCAATATTCAACAGATTTTGGGATGCAAATGTTGCTCACTCTGATTCTCCTTCTTCTGCCACTCTAACAAATTCTCCTCAGCCGTCCAGGTTGTTTCACCTTGTATAAATGACATATCTACCAATCAGAGAAAGAAACTTTTTCTTTACTTGACTTGAGAGGTAATGGATTCAGGTCAAAGTCCCTACCCAATACCAGTTGGGGCTGTTTATTTAATGTAAGGATTACATAGGGGTAGTAGACATGACACAGGAGATACGAAAGATGTGCACCCTTGTAAAGGCAGGTGATCAGGCAAGGCAACACACAGCATTTCAAAACCCCATGTGTAGGTGACTGTATCAAGCAGTGGATCAACACAATTCGGCTGACTTAGCACAGGGTGCCTACTTCAGAGTGAGTTGAACTGGCGCCCTGGATACCCATCAGCTGAAGAAGCTCACACATCTGATATGCTTCTACAATCTACAGTCAGATTCCTAAACTTAGGTTTCTTAACCTATAGCTGTCTCCTTCTCCTCAGAGCTGCCTCATGGGCCTTGCAGACGACTGACTAAATTCCCATCCTGGATGAAGGTGGTAGAGTCCAAATACATGTGCCGTGCACTGAACCACCTCCAGCTCTCTCCACCTGTCTGTGAATATAAAATATCTGGGAAAATCTTATATTTGTCCCAGAATACAATAGTACAGTTTTTGAAATCTGAAATAATCTTGCAGCAAGGGCATACTGTTTTCTATCTATCTCTAGCTCCTGGTTTGTCAGGTGTCTGAGACATTTATATGTGAAAGAGAAACCTCACTATGGTTTGATAAGAAAAGCAATGACATCCCAACAATTTTCTCAGATAAACGAATGTGGTCTTGCCAGGACTAGCAAAATGAAGACTCAAGAGGGCAAACTGACCTTCCTACTCTGTTAATGGCTACAAAGGATGCTGAACACAGAGACAAGAGCAGCAGTCACCTGAAATTAATGAAGAAAGAACAGTATGTCAAGGTGGAGAAGCATCAGTGTGAAAGCACAGCGGCAACGATCGTACCCACAAGATGAAGATAACCAAAGAGAATTAATTCTCTCATGACTAAAGGATGCTCCCTGGATATAGGTGGACTTGGTACACAAATATGTACTTCTCTGTCTGTTCTGGTTGATGTATTCATGTTTTTGAGTCTCATTTTAGAATAACACTTTCAATAGGAAATAAGCCATTTTATGCAAACAGCAACTGTATTTTGATATATATTTTTTGCATTTAAAAGTAAGAGAAGCAGGAAGAAAAAATGTAGCTACATACAAGAATGTATCATAGAATCATATAATGGTCTGGGTTGGAAGGGTTCTCAAAGCTCACAGCTCACCTAGTTCCAATCCCCTTGCCATGGGAAGGGATACCTTCCACTAGACCACCTTGCTCAGGATCCCATCCAGCCTGGCTTTGAACACTTACAGGGATGGGACATCCACAACTTCTCTGGGCAACCTGTTCTAGTGCCTCACCACCCTCACAGTAAAGAATTTCTTTCTAACATCTAATCTAAATCTCTTGTCTTTTGATTTAAAACTCTTCCCCCTTGTCCTATCACTATCTGCCTTTGTAAGAAGTCCCTCTTCTTTATAAGCCCCTTTTAGGTACTGGAAGGCTGCTCTAAGGTCTTCCTGGAGCCTTCTCTTGTCCAGGCTGAACAACCCCAACTCTCTCAGCCTGTCTCCATAGGAGAGGTGCTCCAGCCCTTCGGTCCTCCTTATGGTCCTTCTCTGAACCTGCTCTAACAGGTTGGTGTCTTTCTTGTGCTGAGGACCCGAGACCTGGATGCAGTAGTATGGGTAAGGTCTCACACATAGAGGGGCAGAATCACCTCCCTCGACCTGCTGGTCATCCCTCTTTTGATGCAGGTAGGATGTGGTTGGCATTCTGGGCTGCAAGTGCACACTGTTGGCTCATGTCCAGCTTTTCGTATAAGAAAAGTCTTTCTCCACAGTGCTGCTCACTGTTCTTCTATGTAAAAAGCACTAAAAGGATTACTAAATTAACCATTCTTCTGTCAACGTAATATAAATTCTAGTAAATATAACATATGGGATTTCATTATTAGACAAATTAGAGACATACAATCAATACCAGTAAGAAAACAAGGAAACCAAATTTTTTACAAAGCCACACAGTACTTTTTTGTCATGTCACAAATTTGGTTGATAAACGTGTACATGCAAATTCAATACAGTTATATATTTACACACACGTATAAATATAGGAAATTTTTATTATTGTAGATTTTTTTTTGCTGAATCATCACTAAAAAAGTAGACAATAAAACCAGTTAACTGATGGATCTCAAACATAAGCATACCTAGGAAATCCTCACAAAGGAAGCGTATTTTCAGCGTATTGCCATGTGTCTTCACATTATTAACTTTTAGCAGTGAACTGGAAGTAAATATAATACTGTTGGTGAAGTTTGCACATAAAATAAAAATGGGGGATTGTTAAATAAAAAAAAGGACTGGTGTTCCCTCCAGCAGATGCAATAAACTGACTACAAACAAGCAAACAGAATTAATTTACAGTGAAGCCAAATAATTACATACTTGGAAAAAGAACATTTGTGCTTATGGGAGCAGTGATTGCACCCTGGGGAAAAGAAAAGAAGTTGAGGGGGCACAGTAGGTGGTGAGATAATCATGAAGCTTCAATACAAGGTGATGACTTAAAGGATTAACATGATCTTTAAATATGTAAGGGATGGCACACTGAGTAGGAGCAGAAGTCTCTATGCTTCTGTCTCTAACACCAATTGCTTGAATAGTAGCATTTCTGTCCTCAACAGAAACAATGGGAAATTGTCCCTCATCACAACAGTCCTTTGTCCTCACATTAGCTAGCTGTGAAAGGCAGCTAACCCATGAAGCTGAAAGAGACAGGGATTGTATAGATCCCATAAGTTATCAGCAATACATTGGGTGACAAATTTCATTATGATATATTTGAGTAACTGTCACAAAATTTTAATATAGCTGCCACATTTTCATTAGTGTTTTGAGCAAACTACCAAAAACTATTATAACTGATAATAAATGAATAATACTTAATAATTATTCATTATTAAGAGACAAAGCACAGATCATATGCATGGGTCCTAGCTCCCTCAGCTTTGAAGCTTCTCACATCCATGCATCAAATTCAACTCAAATTAAGTCAGAGGCTTTCTTGTCACTAAAGCAGTGAGAACAGCTTTTCAGAAGGAAGAATGAGGCACCAGAGTCAACTTGTGCTAAGACTGAGACAATTCAGCTTAAGTCAAAGATGAGATGACACCTTCTCCTGTCTGAGTGCAGGACTGGGTTTCATAAAGAGGTCCCTTCTGCTTCTCTGTTTTACACTGAAATAGAGGTCAGGGGGTAGGAGCTGGTGCATCTGAACGTTATATGAAAGTTCTAAGAAGGTCATAAACTGGAATAAAGAAAATCTTTAGAAAAAAATAGAAGAGATTCAGGAGGCTATGGTGTTTTGCATGGCTGCAGTGGGACACTGATTGAGGTGAACTGGGCAATGGCTAACATTAGAGAAAAATGAAAAGCTTGAAAAGACAAAAAACAGATATGATACTGGCACCGCTTTAAAGCAGAGGACTTCCTGAAGGTACACTCATACCTAGCAGCCATTTATTTTCCATTATGAAAGTCAGAAATCACCCTAACAATACAACAATGTTTGAAGGAACATTCATAGTACATGGAGTAAATTGTCCTTGATATAAGACACAGCTCTATTGCTGTGTTAACTACAGTCTCCTCCTAAATAAAGAAAATACTGTTGAACTTGGACTTTTCAGGGAGTAAGCTGACTGTGTTTTGGAAAAGTAAGTCTAGCTTAAAATTCAAGTAGAACCCATTGTGGACATAGCGACAGAGGAACAATTTCTTAATTTTTGAATCAATGACTGCAGATCACTCGGGCAGCATTGTCAGACCTTCAGAAGAAGAAGATTGGGAGCACACATCTTTCGTAGAAAACCTCTACTAGGCTGTAGTGGTTTGAACCTTGTTTTCCCCCCAGAGGCTAAGAAAAGTGGTAACCCCCAGGGGTGGAAACCCCTGGAAGTTTTGAAGTTCTGTCCAATGGGCGCTCCTGCAGAAATGTAAACATACCACAACCAGACCGGAAGAGAAGAGTTGTAGTTTGGTTGGTAGAAGAGTAGCCATGTTGTAGTAGCCACGAGGAAAGGGGCCCGGAGCCCCTCGGGGCCTCTGGGGCCCCCCAGCCCCAGTTGGGGGCTACAGAGACTTGGAACAGTGTTAAGCTGGACTATGTGTCTGTAGCTGTGAGCTGGGAGATGTTTTCCATTGTGAGTGAGCAGAGACAGAGCAGAAGCAGCGGCAGCATCCAGAAGTTATGGCTAAAAGCCAACTGATAAGACCTGAATCAGAGAAGCAGCAGAAGCTAGCAGCAGAGCTACGGAGTTCTGGGGGTAAGAACTGATACCAGAGCCCCCAAACTCCTTTGAGACCTCCTGGGAAGGAGGAAGATGATAGACTCTTACTTGAAAGAGCCTTGAAGTGCAACATGCACTGCAGAGAAGAGCTGAGAAGCTCAGAGCGTCCTGGGAAGCTGGACCGGGATGGAGAGGAATGCAGAGGGGGTGACCTTGGCTCCCCCCTCGCACTGCTGCCAAGGTGGCAGCCTGAGGCAGGGCACAGAGACCCTGCAAGGAGCTTGAATCTCCTGGAGATACCAGACTGTCACGAAGACCCCCTGCGTCTTCGGGATATGACGTGGTGGAACAGCCTTTGTCTGGGGTTACGAAGCCCACGGAAGACCCCTCGGTTGATTGGCGACGGGGCCGAGGGAGCTTGGATACCTCCCTCGTGAGTGCTGGCAGAGATCCAGCAACAGCTGCATGCATGAGAGAGAGAGATAGACTGCTTTCTGCTACTCTGAAGAAGCTGCTGCCCTGAGAGACTGGAAGGGATCTGTCCTTCTTTCCCTCCTGGACTTTTATTTGGAGGGGAGAAGAGATCTGATCCATTGTAAATACTATATGTCATGGTAGAGATAGTTGTGATCGTGTGTATAATGTGTTATAGTATTTATTTGTACAGTCATTGTAATATATTCCCTTTCCCCCACTTTGAGTCTGGCTGTGTTTTGTCTGGAAAAACCCATCTCACATTGGGTTGAGATGTGGGAGGGGGGATGGAGCTAGGGAATTGGATTTTGGGCTATCTCAAACCATGACATAGGCTGAGACAAGTGAAGTGCTGCTGTACTTGGGACAAGCCTCCAAAAAGAAGGTAGCCAAGAATGTACTTGTGAGAAGCATCCTCTTCTGTTGCTGAAAGCCTCTCTCACAGCTGCTATGTAACCTCACTTCAGGACTACAACTGCCTATGCAGCTTTGCAGTAGAAATGCCAGTTTGGAGCCTGTGGGGTACACAGAGGCTCAAGTATTTTAATTTTTTATGCTATACCTGAGCCCATGGCAGGGAAATACACTGAAAGGGGAAGATATGGCACGAGCAGTGAGCCAGTACAAGAAGTGACACCAGACTCAGGTTTAGTTTGTGTCTGTGGTCACCATCTCCTTTGCTAGCTTTGCCTTTTGATGGCTGGGAACCTGCTCATTCCATGAGGGATCATTATAAGCAGCAAGCTAGTGAGATAAACCCAAGATACCACACACAGCATCCCTGTTCTACCCACAGAGTGTTGCAGCCTGGCAGCCTCATCTCACTCAGAAGTGGTCCAGACTTGTGGCCTTAGGAGTGTTTCAGGACCTACTGTCCACTGCTTTACCTGCAGATTAGGTGCCTGAGGGGTCTTGAACTTGGTTTTGAAGTGTTTATAAATGGTTTTGAAACACAGTAGGTGAAACATCTTAGATCAACAGGTAACTGATTTCGTTCAAATTTGGATTGTACTTCACCGGAATGGTCTCAGCTCTGAGATGTCTCAGGTTATTGAAATACGACAGGAAGAAGTACTCAGAAAGGGTCACAATTACTTCTAAGTTAACTGGTGACACTTTCAGACATGCCACTTTTTCATCTTTTTTGAAGAGGGAAGAACAAACGTACAAAGAACTTGTGGTTACAGAGAGGTTGCCAGCAGCCCCGCTGGCTCCTGCATGAGTCGAGATTAAAACACGGCACTTCAAGTCTGAAACTGGAACAAGTGGATGTAGTCACTGAGTGCTAAACCTCCCTTAAGGTACCTGGGAGCCAAATATTCTTAGGAGCTCTGGAAGAGTCAGATTCTGTGTACTTTTTCTCCTCCTGTAAAGTGGAGATACCAATAATATATATTTATTTAATTGGACAGGAGTTATTTGGATAAATCCTCTTATTTAAGAATAATACAGCATTCAGCATAATGGCGCAAACCAGCCTGAAACTCATGGTCATTTTAATGGGGACTCGAAGAACTGTTTTTCTAAGCAAATCCAAAATCCTGAATTGTCACCTTTTGTCATGAAAATAAAAACATTCAAAAAATGGTAGAAGATGAAATATGCATTCGGAAACTTTTATGATGTTAGCATGTGTTTTTTATTTCTTGAATGTGCTTTCTATACCTCTTTCTTTGAGGACTCCAGCTTCTTTGAAGGTTTTCTCCACAACCATAGGAAAAACCCCACCCTGTTTATTTTTAAATCAAAGCTAAAAATCTCATGGGATTTGCAGACTCAGTAGCCCTGAAATGAAATTCAATTCCCTAAGGTTTAGGATCACAGCGATGTAAACATGCCTGCCATCGGTGACTACATAAATAAACTAGAAGATTGGAAGAACTAGATTTTCTTCCAACTTGGTTCTGATGATTTAACTATGAAAAAAAAAGACATTTTGTAACATTTCAGAAGAGATTTAATGTTTTCAGTGTGTTGCAAGAGTGAGGTTGCAATGCTTTTGGGAATCAAGGAGTAACAGTGAGTCCCACTAAAACAAAATAAGTTTATATTGAATTTCCTGAATATCAGGTCCATCGAGGAGGTTTAATCTGCTGGGTGTTACGAAAATCATCCGTGGCAGGGATGGAGGAAGAGATAAGTGGTGAGTTGGTGAGATTCACAGGATTACATACCTAGGGACATCTGCTGGGCTGCCTTGCAGCTATTGCTGCTGCCCTACGAGAGCTTTGTGCAAGCCACCAAAGAATGGCTTTTACACCCTCATCTGGGCTCTTCTTCTTCCTTCAACCCAGTCCTCCTCCTCTCCCTGTACCAGTCAGCCTGCTCCCACTGTAGGCTACAGGTACCTTTCAAGCCAATGAAAGACAATGTTATGAACATAATCAAAAATCTGGTTCAGAGGCTGCAAACATGCTGAACAGTCCTCAGTCATCTCCAGTGTTAGAGAGTGCTAGGGCAGCTCTGCAGTTAATTACTGCATAAAATATAAACCCACATTATCAGGACCATGTTGATGCAATTGCACAGAAGAGGGCATAAGCAATAATAAGGAGTGAGAGAGAAGGTAAGCATCTGAATGACCATTTTGTTCGATGGCCTTCATTACAATAATTATCTGGACAAATGAGATACATCCTTTTGAGGGTTCAGTTCTAAAATTAATCTCATTTTTTTGTTGCAGAGCAGACATATATTTACACAATTATCCTGCTTACATCACTGTGGACTTCCCTTGAACTGTGCATTGCCTCAAGCTGAGACACTACAGTAGGCACTTGCTATACTTCCCTGATATCTGTGCTTCTTCATTAAAAGATAAGAAGCAGAAATGTAGATTAAGCAATCTAAAAGCAACTTTCTTCATTCTAGAAAGTAACTCACATCACACACTGACCCCCTAAAGCTGTACTCTTTATCAAGCAAGATGACCATGCAGCCATATCCTGCCCACCTTGGGTAGAACATACAAATAAAGAAATTGAGAGTGGGAGAGAGGAAGATGGAATGATACATCTGGCTGCAGAAATATTCTTTCTGCTGGAAAACAAGTACAGTCATAGGAAAGGAAAATCCAGTTTATCTCTGCAAATCCAGTTCATATAGGATGGTAAAATCCACATCTCTGAGACCACACAGCGGAAGTGAAGGCTCACTTCTGTGCTGCCTTCTATGAATTGAAACTGAGCCTTTCAGTCATCTTAAAGCTTTTGTTAGAAGACACAGTTCAGCATCCTGGAGTGTATGTTCCTTCCAGAATTTTGCATGGTGACTGAGAAAATAATCACAGCCAAGGCCTCAGAAGTCTATTACAAGGTGTATTTTATGTCAGTTATTTGCATACAGTAGATAATGTGCAGTAGACTACAGCATCCAAAATATTTAGAGCAAAAAATACTGAAATGTACCTCAGATGACCGCATGTGGATAACAAGCCTCATTAACAGCAAGCACAGGTATCGATGTAGGCTTCAAGGAAGTCAATAGTGCCCTCTAAAGGGAACTCGTGATACACAGGAGTGCTTGACAGTTGTAGTACCCATGCCCGTACAGCCACGGAATAACCCAGGAACTTTTTCTGAGCAATAATTTAAATAATTAATAAGCCGACAAAATATAGAGTCATTAATATCCCTTCTGAATTTGGGAAAGACAGCCTGGGCGAAGTTCAGCTTTTTTCAAGCATTTATTGTCTAGGGTAAGAAGGCATCCTTGTCCCAAACCATGCTGCAAGCAAGACCTCAGATCATGGCTCAGAAAAGAAAGGTACATCGAATTAGCAGGACAGACTGCACAAGTGAAAGTGGGTCACGACCTATTTCATGAAACTTTAATCTCATCTAAACAATTCTTGCCCAGAGAGGTTGTGGAGTCTCCCTCACTGCAGATATTCAAGAACCATTGGATGCAATCCTGTAACATGTGCTCTAGGATGACCCTGCTTGAGCAGGGAGGTTGGATCAGATGATCCACTGTGGTCCCTTCCAACTTTACCCATTCTGAGAGTCTGTGATAACACAACACAGAGCAGGTTATAAGAGCTACTCAGGAATGAAGTGCGTGAATGAACAAGCACCACAGAGCAACCAAATCTCTGTAAGCAGAGCTTTGTCTTGGCCTTTGCCATCAGGAGCCTGCAATTACTCTGCAATTCACTTATAAATTTCAACATTTTCTCTCTCAAGAAATATGAAGTACCTTGAACAGCAACACATACTTTGTTTCAATTTTCCAGTTGAGCTCTGGCTGACTGAACCAGCCAAAGAACATCATTTGGCCAGATCAGCAAAAGAGCTATTGATCTCCAATGTACCAATGCAGATCTTATACATGGGTATACATTATTTCAGGACAAGAATCTGCTTCCCAGGAAGAAGCTTCCCTCTTGCATTGAATTCAAGAGGCACTGCAATGCTTTGCTGTTCAGAAAGTCAGGACAATTATTACCAGGTTTAGTGATTGCCACTCATTAAAATCAGGATTTACTTGATTACATTTTAGAGGAACTCTAGACCTCAGAATGTAATTTATAACTGAGAAGACAAAAATATTAATATAGCTTAAAATTAAATATTTCTGTTGAATCTTGTAAATGTTGCTTACGCTTTAACCATGCTTTCTTCCCCTCTGGACTGCAGGAATGTATCATGAGGATGCAAAGTTACATCCTTTGCTTACTAAAGTTACATTCATGTGCAGCATATGTGGTGTATCCACTAGAAGTAAACAAAAAATCAGAGAGACATGATTTTTAGAAGACATTAGAATAATCTTGGGAACATTTCCATCCTAGATCTATGCTTTTCATCAATAAAACAAATTGCACACCACTCATTCCAGAACTGCAGTTTGACTGAATGCCTTTTTCATTACAATTTTTGAGACTTGGATAGAGGATGCCCATACACACATGAAATTGGGAGCAGAGCCTAATAACGTGTGAGAATGTGGAAATTCCTAGTCTAACTTCCACCACCAGCCAGTATGATTTGGAGAAGGCCATTTGTACCTCTCATTTCCTCAGAGTTTCCACATGGTTGTCGTGAGGCCAATAGGTTTAGAGAGCATGTTGAGACAGAAATGCCTCTGAAACCCAAGTGCTGTTGTTGTGCCTGTACATGATGGGTTATGAGACAAGGAAAACCATGTACCAGTGAAACAAATGCTTGCTTGTTAAATAAGGATCATTCCCCAGGACTTAGGTGCTTGGTTTGCACAGGCAGTTTAAGACTTGGTTTTGTGCTTGTTTCAACTGAGAATTCAAAGCCAGAGTTAGCTTTGCAGCAAGAGGAAGGTCAGGTATGGGAGTTTAGTTGTGCCCTTTGCCAACCCAAACACGATTTCCTCATGCTGAGTACTAGTAATTAACTGATCTCTAGTGAATTACAGCACCTGTGTTATCCATCCTCGCTACCATGAGAATGATTAAGCAGCAAACTGTGAAGCTAACAGCTTGTTAGAGGCTCTGCAGAACACAGCCTGAGTCCCACGACTCCCAATATATCACAGCGTAGAGAACAGTAATGGAAACAAGAAGACTGTACAAAGGGAAAATGACTGGAAAGGTCTGGAATATGGGAGCAGCAGGAGGATTGGCAGAAGGGCTGTCAGAGGCACTCAGATTAGCCGGTCATCAAGATCTTTGCAGAGTAACGTGCAGCTTTTTAGGTTACTTGGAATAGAAGGGGTGGCCTATACCCAGACTAAAACAGATAAGTCATTGAGGGGAGATGTTGGGAAGAACAGGCTGGAGCTCTTGGCAGTTTGGAGAAGGTGAGAAAGGACAGTGAGGGAATCCTAACGACTTGCACAGGTGGGTTAAGATGGATACAAATCCACGAGGCAGTTCCTAAAGGACACAGATGGCACTTCCAATCCCTGGTCAAAAGAGAGACTGGAAGATTGAAGAGAACTCATGAGTAGGCTCTTGGCTGCTGTGAGGACCCCTGTCCAGGTCAACTGGGTACACACACCTTTGTGCCTGGTTACTGGACAGACTGCTCAGTGCTCATGTGTGGGGTGTGAGCACAAGTGAAAGCAGTTCCAAAATAAGGGCACTTCCCTTTCCGAGGAGGTCTCCCCTACTCTCTTGCAACATTACTTCCACCTACAGGTGAGAAGAAAAACAGCACAACACAGCTGATAGGGAGCTCCAGACTGAGGAATGAAATCAAGGGAGAGGAGATAAAGGGAACTTAGCGAGAAGATAACTGGGGATGAAAAGCAGAAGTCTGTTCAGACAGAACAAAGGTGTTCTGATGGTTCATCAGAACGAAAGACATGGAAGCAGCAAGAGGAGTCTATGAAAATTTGAGGGAAAGTGCAGAAAGAGGGTTGCAGGACAAAGGAGGATTCACAGAAACGATGGTAAGATGTCCTGAAGGCAAAGTTTGAACAAAATGTTTCAGAAAACAGGAAGATGGAGGAAAAAAAAGGGTATTGGAAAGATAAGCATGCAGGAAGCAGCTATTGTGGAGGGAGCTGAGTCAGAATTTGCATCCTGAATACAATGTTGTCTTATTCAAGGACAGATGGGCACACAGGAGGTAACTTCATGCAAGTAGAATGAAGGGGCTTTGTGCGAAGGATTTCCACTGGAAGGGAGCATTAATACCAGTGGAATGTGGCAAGGATGACAGAATCACAGAATAGCTTTGGCTGGGACCTTGGTGGGTCATCTGGTCCAACCGCCTGCTCAGAGTGGGAAAGAAAATAATACATAGGAGACGAAAATTCCCTTACATCTTCACAGATATAAAGTTAAGCCTTAGCTATAATGCCAGAAATACAAATCCAATGTCAAACCTTCTCTATAGCTGATGTTCCCCTGTGGAAGCAATGTTCACTTTACAGATTACTGGAATTTCTACTACACCTTTGGATTCTTTGCTATGAAGCACAGAGGGTTTTATTGCATATCAAAAGGCGGCAAAGAACACACATGACAATCAACCTGTAGCTTGGTCTAAACACATATGCACATATGATGCACAGCTGACACTAGCACAAAACAAGGATAGGAAAAAATATTTCTCATGCAAACTGGGTTGGTGGTTAATCAAGTGAATCGTACCTTTTAGAGAGGTATCCTAGCAACCCCCCAGCAGTCACAAGTCCTGGCTGACGGTGCACACTGATGCAATTGTTCTCCTCCTGCAGACATCAAAACTTTGTAGCTAATCAAAGAGATAATTTGAAACAGGAGAGCACGTTAAATTTGATCCAACAAAAGGGAATTTTATAAATGAGCAATGTCACCTGGGGCATCTCTTATGCTTAAAGTTGTCATCTTGGAACAAGAGTAGGTCAGGTTTAGCAAAGCCGTGCAACGTTGGGAACAAAACCTCCCTTCCTGCAACTGGCAGCAGGATTCTCCTGAAGGCACTCGCTTCTGCTGCATTGATTTTTGCAGGTTGGTGCTTCAGAGCACCATGCAGAATTTATTACTATTTTCTTGAATAGCAAAGGCTTACCTGAAGCACCTTCTAGAGCACAAGTATCAGCAAAAGCCCTGCTGATGCTCTCATAGCCACATGTCCCACTATGTTTCCATGATCAAATTCATACTCCTAACATGCCGGATTAGATATTCTTTCACATTTCCTGACACTGTGTATAAACTCAGGGCTGGCTGGATTAGACCTTCTGTCTCAGGACCAGCAATGAACCTGAGGCTACCAAGTAGCCTAAGCTCATCCTCTGCAAGTGTCCTCATTTCAGAAGCATTATAGATTTGCATTTTACCCCTTTAGGCATGGATGCAAAAGGCGAAGCAAAATCACAGACATAGGATTTACCAGCGTTCTGAAAAATTACCTTTTTTTTTTTTTCAGTCCTTAGCTAAGCCCAAAGATACCACAGAGCTGAGAAAAAAATTCAATATGTTTAAGCATTTCCTAGTTCAGTTTTCTTACCACCATAGTGTTCTTCAGGCTTCAGTTCAGAGTTGTGATGGGCATCCCAAGTTCCACTCTGATGGTTTACATTTCTTCTGGACCACAGAAGATTTACTACACTCCCCCCATGCTCTACAGTTCACCTCCTCTCTCAAAAAGAGAAATCTTTATTCTTAAAACTTCCTGTTTTCTCTGTCAGATGAGCTCTGAACTTGTCTACTCTCATCAGATGCTCCACAGATACTTTTCTTTGATGACCACCCTCCTGGGGATCAGAACCAGATGACCAATTTTCCTGGGGCAGTAATAATCTCCCTGAATATCCCACTAAAACTGTTAATCAAACTTTAATGATCCTTTCCTGTTGGAATGGAGGAATTTCTCATCTTTGGTGGTTCAGAAGAAAAGCAAAACACAACAGAAGTAACAGCCATACATTTAAACATCAAACAGAACCCACAACTGGATATACACATCAAATCATACACAAATCATCAAAGCTTTTGTGACCTACTTTTTATTGCACAAGTTGAATTTTTTTTTTGTGGTCAATCAAGTGCTATTAAACACTGCCACCACTAAAAAAAAGATGAAGATTACCCAGCTGCAGTACCCAAGACCAGGGGTCCAGAGGACTATCAGTGTGCCCAGCTCTAAGGTCTATAGACCCTTTTAAGACCTTGCAAAATTTTCTTCAGTGAGTAGAAAACTACTACTCAATAGCAGAGACGCTGCTTACAGATGCTAGAAGAATCAAAAGGTTTCCTCCCACTATCAGAAGATTACCTCTCAAAGTGCTGCCTTTATACATTTTAATTATAATGGTATCTGTATACCAGTAACTCTAAAAGTAGAAAGTGCCACAGAAGAAGAGAATAAATAAGCTGTAGAGGTGGACAGCAATGAGGGGAAAAGGAAAATTATACCTGTGATACTGTTCCCAGCAGATCGATTTCTTTTCACCTTCCTAAAGCAGATACATCTTTTATTATTTGTGCAAGTCACCGCAGTATTTGCTTCAGGAAGTGTCTGGTAACAGGATGTGAAAATTTGTGAACTCAAGAAGGGGCTGATAACATAAAACAGCTTAGAAACTACACATTTGTAATTGAAGCAGCAGGGAACATCAGTTCTGCATGATAGTAGAATTTGCCAGATGTTAATGAGTTGACGTGCAAAGAAACAAAAACCAACCCATCCCTTGATACACACGATCCTTAATAACTGCAGCAGCTACATCATTGTTTTATGCCTTAGAATCCTCAGCCACAGGAAAGAAAAATAAACAGGAGCAAGGTGCCTTCTTCTAGAAGGGCAGCAGTCACCCACAAGTAGGACAAGGAGTTAAGACAAATAACCAGCCACTCACAAACACCCACAGTGTCTACTCACAGACTTTTCCTACCTCTTATGCCACAGTATTCCCCCCAAAGAAGTCACTGCAGTAGAGTAATACAGATAGTTACATTCACTGTTGCCAGTCAGAACTGTCCTGATATTCTGACCATCTGCAAGCAAAATGAACCTGATAAAATCTGTAATATGACAATGAATATAATTGGGACTGTAAGCAAGCAGGTGAACATGAGCTGCTCTTCACTACCGAGAAGTCAGAACAGTCCCAGACACTGGGTCTGGATCTGTGACTAATTTTCTTTCTGAATGGGGGAGCAAACAAAGTGACTGAATGATGCAGACACCAGCCTTTCTTTTCAGAAAAATCATTGTGTTCAGAGAAATCTTGACTCAGAGCATCTTGAAATTATGAGATTTCTTCTCTGTATTTTAGTACGTTTTGAATCAGGCTCATAGGGATCAGAGAGGCATTTCAAAATATGTTATTCTAGTAAGGAATGACCTTCAGCTTATTTTCTTGAATGTTTCTGCTAAATCCTTCATTACCTACCTTTTTCATTTGTGTACACAGCACCAACCAGTAAATAACATCACTAGCAATGTTGCTACCAGCTCCTTCCCCAATATCAATAAACAATATAAAAAGTCAGAACTTTGTACTAAAGAGAATCTACACACAAAAAATTTACTCAACTCATTTAATAAAACCATTTTGTTAAAAAATTACTTAGTAATGATTGGAATTTTACATATAAAATTCAGAAATTACAAAAAATGGCATTGTATAACAAATATAATCTGTATAAATGAGAAGACTTAGACACATTTGGTAGTAAGGTCCACAGAAAACCTACACAAAAGAGAAATTGGCTGTTCCTGAGTTAATTGTGCTTCTGTTGATGTTATGAGATAACATGACAGCAGCGTAAAATAATCTCTTTCTAAGAGAATTTGTGCTAGGAATGTCTCTTCTATCCATTTCATGACTGATATTACACATGCCTTCTCCTAGCACAGTTAAGTGGCTCTCCAAATGTGTGAGAAAGAAAATATCTGAGGCCTAAAAGAAGTACTCCAACTGAAAAGCAGTGTATTGTGAGCAGCCTTCAGGTAAAAAAAAAAAACAAACAAGCACTGCACCTCTCCTCTATACATATACCCATTTATGCAAATTATTCCTTCATAAGGCTTTACAATATATCTGACATCTTTCAAATCTGTATCTAATAAATATTACATGAAAATAGTTTTTCAGTATTTACATATGAAACATATAAAAATATGATCACTGTAAGATTACTTCTTCGATTTCATCTTCTAAAGAACCAAGGGTCTTAACTCCTGGCTTGCTTGTAGTGTATTGCAAACGGTGTCTGTTTAGGTTTCTTCCTTCACCAAAAAGCTCATTGTCTTCTTTTACTTTGAGTTTACTGTTTTTATCAACAAAAGGAGTATTACTAGAATCCCAATCTACATCAAAAGGTGGTGTATTGTTATTTTTAGAGATAAAAATGGTACTGGCACTGCTTCCAAAGAGTTGTTCCATTAAATTGGACTTCTTTTCTTTCTTACTATCGAAATCTGCGTTTTCCTTAACATTTTCTTCTAATTTGTCAGGCTTTTGAGTAAGCCAACTTGGTCTCCCTGATCCTTTCCCAAAGGAAGGTACATAACTACCAAATGTTAACTCACAACTTAAATCTACAGTCCTTACATTTTGTTGCTTCTGCCCTTGTGCTCTTGTGGCATCGTCCTGGCTGTCCTTTACAGGAAATCCATTACTAACCTTCCCTGGAACCTCAAAGAATGGATTAGTTTTTTCCTTTTTCTCCAGGGAATCAGATTTTCTTGCTGTATTTGTGAGTGGTGCTTGGGAAGTTGGTTTCATGTTTGCTGTACTTTGAATTTCTCTATCAATTTCTTGCATTTTAGCAAGCAGGAACTCTCTTTTTCGCCGCTCTTCCAACATTTCAGGGCTTTCACTCTCTACTTCAGGTTTGCGGATTTCTGCCTCCATCTTTATTTTCTCTTCTTTATCCAATAAAAAGTTGCTTTCTTTTTTCATTTTGTCATATTCTTTCCTTTCCCACTCTGTGAAAAATGTTTAAGCAATATTTAAAATGTTTTAATTTTAATGTGCCCTTAAAAGATTTTGAAAATAATGCAAGCAAAAGCCACTGATTTTTTAACATGCTCTTCTATGCACAATGTGGTTTTCCTAGTGCAAAAATAAATTCTTCAAAAATTACAACTAAATCCACTCCTGGTTCTCTGCTAAGCTATAAAAGTCTATTGTCATCTTCCAAAAGCATCCAGACATTATCCATGTTTTAGAATTTTCAGAGCAATTTAATTTCTGCCAATTGCCTTCCCACTTCCTGGGTTTGAATGAAAATTAATACAACATCACTGATTTTAATAGTTTTGACTTGCACAGTAGTTTAGTTTTGTCATCATCACTGACATTAGGCTAGTCCTGGGATACATGTTTGGGGTTTTTTTCCCATAAAGGTAACTAGTCCTGTGAAGCTGTCAGATCTCAAAGTCATAGGAGTCATTACCTATTTCAAGTAGTGAATGATTTAAAATATACTGCATCCACTGCATACAGAAAACATCTTTACACAGGTGTCTGTGCGTCACTGTGTGGACTCAATGAGAGTGACTGCACATAGCTATGAAGGGACACCAAAGGTACAAAACAGTAACAAACTTATAACCAGAACCTGTAAATGCTTACGTGTAGAAAAAAGAGGAAGCTTCTCAAATATTTCTCTCTTCAAAATATTTTTCTGTTGAGACAACAGACATGTATTTGGCCAAAAGTTGAATATGACTACTTGGTCCCTGCAACATACTGGCATTCTCCTTTCAACACTTTACTTAAATTTCTGACTTCTGTTTTCATGGAGTTCCATGTTATCTACTGTAATTCAGCTCAAGTTTTCAGAAATAACTGCAACAGTTCAGTTAAAATATTTAATAGATATTTTTTCAGTAGTATATCATTCTATCAAATTAAGTAAGGAGCTACCTTTCTGTCTGTAAGGTGGGGAAAATACCAGCTTATATCGTACAATGGGTAAGGTGGTTAAATCATCTTATTCAGAGACATAATAGAGCAGATTCTTGGTTTATGTAAGTTGTGTTAGAAGATTTTCAGACTTTACCTCTGAAAAAAGCTACAGATTTTTAGAATTCTTGTCATATACAATAAGTGCTACTGTTCATTAACTATAATCACTGAAAGAGTTCTTTAACATGACAGCGTGAAGTCCATCTAAAATACTTGAGACTGACTTATGAATAAAAGTCATTAAGATGCTGTGAAAATCAAGTGAATAAAAAAGCAGTATTAAAATATAGAAACTGACATTCCTCAAATAGCCACACCAAATGATTCAGATAACCAAAACTGAAAAGAGAAACTACAATTTCAAATTATATAAGTGAAGTAGATATGTACTGAAAAAATAGGCTATATTAAAGAAAGCAGATTTGCTCTACAAAAGTAAAAATCTACTGCCTACCTCAATAACATTTAGCAAGTCAGAGCTAACATCAGCATTTATCTCATTCTTGTTTTGTAAAGCAAAATCTCTTAAGACTGCAATACTTTTTTGTGGACAGCATTTTTTGCTGTTGCATACTTAATCACAGGACACAGATTATTCTATATCCTATATTTCTTTCTGATTCTTCTTTGCATAATATAACTGAAAATAATTTTCCACTGTAGTGATCGCTGCAAAATCATTTTGCTCTTCTCACCAGAAACCAGCAGCCTCATTTGATTAGTATTCTATGGTGCATCTTTCAGCCTTCAGCTGCCTCTTTCCTTACCGTCATGAAGTTTTGAAACTCTCTCCTCTAAAGCCTGCATTTCCTGAAAATATTTCAGTTTCTCTTCCCTTTCCCTTTTTTGGTCCTGTCTTAGGAGGTCTGTTTGCTCTTTCCACCCTTTGTCTCGAGTTTCTTTTTCCTGAAACACATTAATACAAAACCAAAACTGATGGGGAAAAATAGTCAATAAAACAATCATAAGAACTTCTATGTCATTCTGAAATCACATTCTTACTGCTACACATAGAAAAAGTAAGTTACCCTAAACCAAATCAGATTTGACAACCCAGGGGTTTGGCCCCAAAATATCATCACTTCTAGCATTGTTTTCTACACCTGAAACAAAATGAATAGACAGTCAACTCTATTCTGTATTACACATTTCAGGGAAGCTGCAGCTCCAATGCCATAAAGGAAAATTATCACTGTCAGGGTAGTTTTCTTTAGAAGTCAGAAGTTGTCTTCTTTAAGGACTTTAACAGAAGGCCAAACCTCTCCACTTTATTCTCTCAACAAGCAAGCAATTAGTAACCCTCTACTTCCACAATCTGATCTTTTTACTCAAGCAAGTGGGTCGTAGATTCAGGCAGTTTCTTAAATTTTTGAAGTATTAAGTAACAAACAGTGAAGGAGAAAGATTTATTCTTGCATGACAAATTCAGCTAGTGAGTATACATACACATTTAAAAGGAAGGAACCTGCAGAAAAGATAGTGATTTTCACTGCGATACTAATAATACAGAAAAGTAGTGGCAATGAACTGAAGAAAAAGTCAGTGTAGTCCAACATGTGGGAGCTAACTTTGTAGGTTGTGCTCATTTTAGAGCAAAATAAGATTCTAGATTAAAAATACACTTCTAAGTGAAATAGTTACTACTTAATGAACAAAGAAAATATGACTATTAGTCAAAAAACCTTGAAAGTATTTTCCCTTCATGTACAAGATTATCATTGTTATATTAAAAAGTATAAACTACATAAGGAGATGGTAGCCAGGTATTTAAAATGCTTCACTTTAAAAACTCACTACCCAAATCTAATTTGCATTATTTAAAGCAAATTAGTTGGATTTCAGAAGTCCCACTGCACTTGTACCAACTGTATGGTTTTGTAACTCACACACTCAAGTATATATTGGAATAATATATACATTGAACTACATTCATAGTTACAGAAAGGATTTTGGACGAGAGAATATACAAAGAAAACAGCCATGAAAAAGTTTCAGCCCTAACTGGAAGCCAGTCAAGACCATCCTCAGAGCATTACTTCTGAAAAATAGTCCTAGCCTTATTTGTACAATTTGTACCAGAATCTGGCTCATTCTGATCTTCAAGACTTTACAAATCTCTTTGATTTTAGCCTGGGGTCACAAAAGTATTAGGAATACTTCTAATAGTACTATTTTTATAATAAAAAGGGAAATGGAAAAAAAAAAAATCCCAAGCATTTTGACAAAGCTAGAAAGCCAGAAGAAATACCAGCACTGTGACAATAAGAGGAAGTGTTAGATTTATGCATTGTGAAATAAATCTGGAAAGTAAAAGAAACCATAATTAAGACCAAAGAGAAAAGAGAGAAAAGGCAGCCATCACTGTTTAACAGATTGCTCAAACAAGCATTAGAAACAAAGAAAAGGGGAGAAAACAAAAATGAAGCCTCAAAAACATGAAAGATGTGACAGTGGCAGAAAAATAAAAAAATTGAGCTAGTGGCTCAAGACATAGAATATGATAAACTGTCACAAAAATGGAGCATGTTATTTGTAGAAAGGTAGATTTTCTCTTAAAACCCAGAATGTTTTCTAAATCATATTTTCTATATATTTATATTTGTATATTTACACATATTTTTTAAAAGATCTGCCTTGAATAGTCTGATAGGTGAATTATCTGGAGCAGGTCTCAAATTTTTATGGAACTCACTATTTTAGGAAGAATTCCTTCTTTCTTGTTTACTGTGTCACCACAGACAAGTTCTGATTCTGGAAGAGGTTCTGCTGGTGAGAAGTATCCACTGGTTTGTACACCTTTTGTAAGGAGTGGTCCTTTTTTAATATTTTGGTTGTTGGCTGTAGAAAATACAAACTAATTAAATTGTGGTTTTGCTCAAAAATATCCTGCTATATACCTATGCCTCATTTTTCATGATTTGCAGCAAACATAAAAGACTGTGTTGAAGTCAATGGAAGTGGAAAGTATTGACAAGTTTCACACAGTTGTTTTAAGCATCCGTAAAAGCTAATTATAAAGAAAAATTATAAAAAAATGCATGCAAAAATTCTACTGGAAAAAAGAATTAAAAAGCCACCTTAAAGCTACTTATAGTGTCATTACAGTATATTGAGTATTTGTTGAAAATCCCCACAAAATATGTCACTCATTTTACTGCTTGTCACAGAAGCAAACTCATAAAATTAAAATTCAATTATTTGCATCTTTGAAACATGTACACTTATCTCTAAGGAATAACATTTTAAAAAATCTGAACCTAAAATGGGATAATAGTAGAGCATCTATAATAAAATGAGCAGTAGACAAACTGTTTGAAATACTGGCATTAAATATTTAAAACAGTCTCATAAATTTCTGCTGCTTCTGACAAATAGATTCTACTGATTCAGTGATAATAGCCCAAGTACACACATATTTATGTGGGTAGCATAAGGTTTGAGGCTGTCTTTTCACACCAGAAGAAATCACAGTACTGATAATTTTAGAAGATTATGTTCAGGGACATATGCACCCTTTGAGGGAAAAAGGAGTGCAGCTCATATGACAGACAGTAAACTTGAATCAGTAAGAAATAAATAAAACAGATCACCAAAATATTCATAGCAGTGCAAATACATATTTTTAAAGCTTCTGTAATTTATTGTCAAGTGGACATTACCTACGATCTATCAGAGATTTTATTAACAACCTTCCCCTCCTCCTTTAGCCAAGAACATCTGATATGAAAGGAGTTAAGTCCCCTTTTTGGTAAAGTTCTATGTTTTGGTTCTGCTGCAGTTATAGAACAGTCAACAATCCATGTGCCCTCCTTTGTAACCAGTGTTGTGATGACAAGCAGCACCAGAGTGAAATTCCAAGTGTCACGAAAGGTATAACCCAGCTGAGTCATTTCAAAGTGGTGCCAATAATTTTTCTTTACTGCTTTATACAAGTTACCTCTTTTTCTTTGTACAATATCCATGTCTTTTCTTGGTGATAGCTTCAACATACGATTAGCATATATATTTTTTGCTTCAAGTTCTCTTTCTTTCTCCTGTGAATGAAAGAGGTAGGTATAACAATGAGTTACTAATATTTCATTTACTAGCCATTAGCAAAGCTGTAAATTAAATTAAAAATACATATTGTAAATAGAAACAGAGTAATCAATTGTTTCACCCAATGTTTTAAGGAAAACAATCACATTCCTAACCTTGTTTATGCTATAAGAAAGCAGATAGAACTTTCTCCCAAAAGAAACTCATTAGCAAAATATTAGGGGAAAAAAGCAGCTCTGCAGTGAAAATAAAAGTAAACAGCAATGCTTCCATAAACACAAACAAGACTTACAATATATATATAGATTGCACAACTAAATTTTAAGTATTGTAAAGAGTTAAACACTTCAATGCAAGCAATACTTGTCACAGGGCACATCACTATCAGGGAGTGGAGGCCCATTGTATCATAGAGGTAGAGGCAAACTCTTCTTTTAGCACATTTATTGAATAAAATGCAGAAATGAGCAGTGACATCATCTGACAATGAAAATATTTTCAAACCATCAAATTCTCCACTAACAAACCAGGCTTAAAATACTTACTCTAAACAAGTAAGTTTTAGAGCTACTAACACTATTACTTGCTCAATAGCTAGGAAGGTGGTGAACTGGTGCATCTCCAACATGTTTGAGACTTGGAGTTTCAAGGAAATTCTCCCAGAAACTAAGCACTTTAGCTCAAGTCTTACTTTTTTTTAAATTTCTTTTCCCTAAAGATAAACTGACTAGGTAGAATATAACAATATTTTAAGTACTTTAATTGAGAATTTGGGCAACAATGGCAGGGGGGGATGCAAATAAACCTTTGCACAAATTTAGCAACACATGAGGACATAAAAAATACATGAAAATAATCTTTACACAAACCTACTGCAATGCAAGTACATTACTAACATAAAGTACTGTTTATGCCTGCAGATTTAATTTTGAATTCAAGGGTTCAAAACCCAATTTTCCAGTAGATTTTGTGGTTTAATCTCAGTGCTTGGTTATGTACTTGATCTTACTTTTCTTAACCAGTGCTAACAATAATGAAGTGCTAACAATGTAGAACCATTCCTGCTATAAACACTGGAGGGTCAGAGCACAGAACATTTCGATTTAAGGCAGGAAAAGAACTCACACGTGGTACATAATTAAGTACACATCAGAGACTGCAGGTACTGCTAAACTATTCAAACCCGATTGCAGATACTTCCAAAGATAAAATGCCAGAACATGGTTAGCAACTTCTATTCCTTCCACATTTTACCTTCAGCTTCTGATTTAGCTGATGAAGCTCTTCTTGGAGAACTCTGTTTTCTTCTTGAGCCTCATATAGCTTTTTTTTCTTTGAATGTAACTCTCGTTGAAAACTGCTACCACTTAACTCAAGATTTCTTTCCAGATCCTTCAATTAAAACAAAATACTATTTTTTAATAACCAAAGTACTTTCTATAGTCAAATTACTTAAACAAAATTACAGTGAACCAGTGTCTTGGATTTAAACATCAGTTCCACCACTTCTGTAACACTGAATACATTTAAACCCTTAATCCTAACTTTCAGGGGGCAGACAGAGCACCTGTAGATGCTGCAGCTCATCCTTCTGAGCATTGAGAGGTGATTTGAGGACTTAATGGGAACTCACACTACTTTCTGCCAGGCTCTTGCCACAGTGGACCTCCACGTCTGTAAGACAAATCTCCAACTGATGAGTTAGAGACAGAATTCCTCCCTCAGAGTGTAGGGTTAGAAGGAAGAAGACAAGAAAGAATTTTTAAACTTTTAACCAGAAACTAGCCTGTGATTATGATTGCATTTACATACCTTTGTCTTACAACAGATATTTTAAGTGAACTGTGTTGATGAAAGAAGGAAAAAAAAGTACGAGAAAATCCCTTACTTTTTAAAGCATGATTTATTTTAACATGATCTAGTACTAAAAATGCTGAAATACCTGATCATAAAACTACAGATAACAGATGGTAACACTACAGGGTGAGGTGGTTTGGCTAACTCAGTGGTTTATATCTTTGTACTTTGGGATTTATTTTATGAAAGGTTAGTTTCCAGCTTAATCCTTTGGATTTTCAGATCTATTATCTATATAATGTAATTTAGTTTTAATTACTAATATAGACAGCAAACTTTAACATAATTTTAATGACCAAGACAATTTCAGCTAAAAATAGGATAAAATTTACGTACTATGTATAAAAATATCTAGTACAAAAACAGTACAACTACCAACAGATGTAATACTGTTAACATAATTTTTAAGTAAGAAGAGTTTATAGACACATTTACAGTGTAGACACACTTAGACATGTTTAAAAAACATAAACATTTTGGCTGGACAAAATCAAAAAAATATATTGGACAAATTTCTTAAAATGTACATCCATAAAATGTTTTAAAGATCATTTCAGTATTTAAAAAATGCTCTAAGTTTGTCCAGCTGAGCTCTTGGGTGTGCAGAATAGTGGACAATCAAACACTGCATGAATGCTGTTCAAAAATTGAAAAAGAATTACTATATAGGGGGTTTTTTTTAGAATTTTAGTGTACAGTTCCCTAAATACCCAGAAATTTTTAACAAATGCTTCCCCTCCAAGAGGATAAATTAGATTGCTTAGAGTTGTATTATATCTGCATGCACTTCTGAAATATTATTATTAGTTATACAAACACTTAAAAGCACAAGGCTATATTCTGAGAAAATACACTTAATTTGTAAACAGAAATTTGAGTGCACAACTACCAAGTATGTAACTACATAATCACCTTGGAAATAATCACCTTGACTCTACTTCTGTGTAAAACCAAGAAATACTGATTTTCTGTTTGCTCCATGATTGAGAAAAATTACAATTCATTATGGTAAGAAATACCTGAAATTTCTTACAAAAAGAAAGTCATCTCACCTTAACTCTTTTTTCCCTGTCCTCCAGCCTGCTCTCTGCATTGGCTAGTTTCTTTGCCAGGTCGTCTCTTTCGGCAAGGTGCTTATCTGCAGACAGCTTTTTCAGTTTCTGCAGGACAGTTTTTGTTCTGTACAGTTCATCTTCCGAATCTTTCAACCGCCTCTCAGTTGCACGTTCTCTCTCCTGAGATTTTCGTAGGCGCTCCCTTAATATTCTAATCTCATTGTTGTGCCGAGCAAGGAGCTGAGAGATTTCGTTTTCCGTATCTTCGAACTTATTCAGGGCTTTCTCCTGCCTGTGCTGAAGCCTCTTCAGTGCCCTGTTTTCCTTCTGCAGCTCATCCAGTTTGATGTGGAGTTCAGTCAGTTCATTTCGGAGCTCATTGATTTTCAGCAGCCTCGCAGAAAGAACTCTTTTTGTAACAAGATCTATATCTTTTGCAGGAGAATCCCTAGTGAGGCTCTGAGAACGGAAACCCCACCGTGTCCCTCTCTTGCTTGGTGCATATTTGGAATCCAATTTCTTTGTGGCTAAGAGAGAAAAAAATAAAAAGTATGTTTACTATTAGACAAGGCAGTTTGTCTACTCAGGTATCATTCTTGGAATCAAGCTCTGCCTAAAACAATTTTTCAATACTTAGCAGAGATGGCAGATTTCAAACCAGACAATAAAAGGCATATACATGATAGACCTACGTTCCTTTTGATAGCCAAAAAATGGAGATCTATGTCTGTGATCTACTGTAAGAGGTAATATTTGCAGCCATTAATACAGGACCATTGTAAAGTAATCATCTGCAAATCATATCAGAGACAACAATCATATTTTGATATTGTTTATTAAAACGGTTTAGAAATATGATACTATAATGCATACGAAATTATCAAATGCTTTAAAACGGCAACAATTAGCTAATCACTAGCTAGTTATGTATTATGCAAGATGTAATTCTCCCAGACAAATGCAGTAGTATTTTCAAATCCAGCTGCCGTGCTTACAGACAAAACAGCAGATTTCAAAGGCTCAATGCAAAAAGCCTCCAAAGCAAAATTACAAATCCCGTGAAAATTCAGTTCTCTTTGAATAATTTATTCTTGTATCACAAGTTATTTTCCACACAGTATTCTCATTTGATTACTTGTATGCACTGCTCGCATTCCTATTTGGTATTATTATTTTATTTCCATCCCCATAGATAAAAGCTGAACATTTTGTTTCTATCTTATCTGTCTCTCAAGCCACACTCAAAAAATAAAGCATATAATCCACCAAAAATATCTCTTAAAACAACTGAATTAATAGAGATAATTCATACAAGCTTAATTCATTAAGGTACCTCAGTGTTTGAAAGAAATACACTGAGCAGCAGTTTATAATTCCAGCTGGAAAGCTGGGATACAGCAATAGTGCAGTTACCTATACACAGACAGTGAGTGTGTGTGACAGTAAATTCTTCCTCCCCTTTGGCACTCAGTATGTTTCTCTAGAGAATACTTTTCAGCAAAAATAACAGCTTAAAAATATACTTTTATAATTTCCTATAAAAATTTTGCACAAATGCTCATTCATTTTCTGCTTGATGCTCATTTTTTCCACAGCTTGGGCAAACAAAAGAAGGTGTGTTTTTTTCCTTTACAAAGAACACTTATGTCATACTCAGGTGTGAAAAGATTATCTAATACATGCACTGCGGGAATGATGCCACTCCTACCACCAACTAAGGGAATTCCCATTTACCATAGACTTCCAGCTCCTTCAAGAATTTCTCCATACTCAGGACAAATTTACCATGACTGCACTTTTGATCATATAGTTAATTTGGGGCATAGTGTCTTTCAAGACAACATAACATGACATTCACAATACCTTAATGTAATAATTATGTTCAATTCTGGCTATGTAATCAAAGAACTGGTCATTCATTTGCCCCCTTTAAATTAAATAGCACAGAGGAACTGCAGTTTTTGTTTTCTAGCAGCTAACCCATGACCACTATGGAGAAGATGCCACTTTGGAACACAGAGAAGCTCAGCAAAACACCAGCTGCACCAGGACACTCACACAGGCGAGGATCTGACGAGATCCACTCCCTGGGCAAATTCAAGACCTTCTGGCACAATCTAGATCATAACATTGACCAAATGATTCATGCAGTATCAAGCACTTACAAATGAACTGGGACACTTGCTCAAGTAAGGCAGGACATGCTACGACTTCACCAGAAAATGCACACAGTTATTTAGAACAAGCTGTCAAAGCATGGTAGAAAGCCTTCATATCCCTATTTCAGCCCAGGACCTGTATAAGCATTCTCTTCTTTTTTGCAGGGATGTTCACCTCAATCAAGAAAGCAGCTTATGTCTGTGAGGGAGCTCAAAGTGGAGCTATGTCACCTCAAACTGGAAATATTTTACCCTCAGGGAAGGAACAGGAAAAGGTTTCTTTTGAATTTCTACCTGAACTTAACTGTCGCCAAACCCATTTTCTCTCTTGCCACATTGCTGGTCTTCATTTGTTTGTTGAAAGTCACAGTATTACTCTGTAAAGCTCAGTCAACTAGACTTCCACAAGACAGATATCTTTAGGTTATCTCGTCAGGGGAGCTCTAATAATTGTCTCTCTTTTACAGACTGCATAGTAAGGACTTCTCTTGGGTCCTTGGCCTCGAGTTTTTGGTCAAAAAGAAAAAGCAAACATCAGCATGATTCAACAAAAGGCCACGTTCTCTTGTTAAGAAAAATAAGAAGAATTCTGAAAATCACCAACACCCCCTCCTTATGCAGGAACAGATCATTTTCAGTTTACAACAGAGCACTTACTGTCTACCTGCCATTTGTAGTGTTATTCACATGAACCTTACTTGTAGATCCTCATAACGCTAGTTTTCCACTTTTGTTTCAGTTTTCAAAGGTAATTGACTCTTTGGAGCAGTTACAAAGCAGCAATTTCTGCTATCTACCTACCTTGGTAGTGCACAAGGCTGTTTGAAGCCTGTGTTTTGTGATGTCTCTTTTCTTGGCTTGTAGATGGAGAGCTTAGTGCTGGAGACTGGCTGGATGAATGAGATGCATTACCTTCATCTGAATAATAGGAGTCACTATTTTTATCCTCATCTGATTTCCTCTCGTGTTCAGAATCTGGGCTCCTTACTCTTTCTCCCATTTTTCAGATTTTACAGCTTTCCAGATTTTTCTCAAAGACTGTTCATTTTGGCAAAAGGATATTTCAGTTGCCACAACAGGAGCAGCTGGATTATTTCCTTGGGTTTATCATCTTCATCTCCAAAGCATGAGATCTTTGCAGTTCAGTTCAGTAAGCAGTAGTTATCCTTCAGAATGCATTTCTCTGTAACAATTTAGAGAGAGAAAAAAACAGTGAGAACAGTGTTCCGCTGTTAAGAAAGAAAGGTGAAAAACCTGTAAAATTATTCAGGATTCTTACAACCTTGTTACCTTAAGATATATATTCCATGAGACAAACATCAGTCTCGGAATGCTACTATTATTTTCAGAAGACTGAGGCTCTTCAATCCCAAAAGAGAAATCAGATAATTAACACAGAATTCAGAAAATTAAATCCAGAATAAGAATAAGAAACTACTCCCAGGCTAGAGAGGGGAAAAGAAGCATTTGGGAAACAAAATAGAACACAAGCAAAAGTTTGACACTATTCAGGAAACTAATTTAGACATGTTTTAAAACTTCCAAACCAAATGAATTAACAACTTATCCATGCAACTAGAATTGAGATATTGGTAGAATTTGACTAAATCCTCTATTTCACAATTTCTGACAGTCCAATGATGTTAAATAATGGGCTTGAAAATAATTGTCCCATTTATCTGGAGTACCTTCTGTCCCTAACCACTAATGAGACTGTACCTATATACCACAATCTTCACCCTGGAAAGTACTCTCATATCCTTCAAAATCTAGTGCTTCATGTCTTTAAGAACTGACCAGAGCACACATGTTTTATATTATAGATATATTTTTATACCTGATAAGAGAGACTACACTGCTGGTACATGGTAAACAGTACACCTGCAGCAGGTATAAAATGAGAATGGCCCCTCCTGCAGCCTATCTTTTGACATGAACTGGAAAAATCCCATAATCTCAAGGGGAAATAACTTCATTTTTTATTTTTGGAGACACTTCCTGAGAATATAATGGAGTAAATATGTTAAAAATTTTCCTCACCTTCTCAGTCAAAAGAATTCTCTCAACAGTTTAAGAAGTGTTTTACTGACTACGCTCAGCTTCCCAGGTCTTTTTTCTCTCTCAACACTCTTCACAGCTCTCAAGCTTATTTCTCTATCTCTCTTCAACCCAACATCAAGCCCCTAATGGGTGAATAAATAGGCCTTGCACCAGAGCTCATCAGTTCTACCTGTTGAATGACATAAGCTCCTAGCTCATTTCTAAATGACAAAGCAAATTACACACAAAAAAACTGAGCAGCTTTCAATCAAAACTGCTCTACGCTGCAGGACATTCAACACACCTGTAAATGAGCTGTAAATTTTTCACTGTATTATTTCCCAATAAAATAAACTTTGCCTGCTTCTCAGCCTTCACTGCCTATACATGCAGAATTGCATAGTCAAGCAGAACAGAAATGTCAGCTGCCAAGACTGTTTTTGTTACAAATTCCAGCTTTCTGGCACACTTCACTATTAGCACAACTCTATCTCAAGTGACTGGAATGAATCCATTTGCCCTCATAATCTATACAGAAAGAATTAGAGGAATAAATATCCCATCAGGTTGCTAAACTGGGAAGCTGCTGGGAAATTAATACCGAATTACCTGGAAAAGAGTATTTTTCTTTACTCAGGGAGTAACTTTTCAAAATAATGATTTGTAGGCATCTAAATATTCTCAAAGTGGTCTAAATAATAATGATGACATGCCTAAAACTTATATAAAAGTATTCTGATGAAAACTAAAATTTCACTGCAAAGCCCAGAAAAAAGACAAGCTACGCTTATGATCAACTGTTCTAGAGACTGCTAAACACATGCTTGGAAGGTATCAGCTGTTGTGAACATCTGAATGATCTGTACTGACTGTTCTTTTTCCTTCTGAAATAATGGAATTAATAAAGATATTTCAAAAGTATAGACCTAACCATAACTGTATTATCTTGTCTGAGTTTAAGTGTAATGAAGACCCCCATGCATTTACATGAGTGCAAAACTAAGATCATGTAAGAACATCAGAACATATAAAGGTGCTGTCCTACTCCCAAACAGCTCCACTCCTAAGCCCTGGCCCCACAAACACCTGTGCAGAATATATGTTATTTTGCTCCTTGAAGAGCAAACTAATAACAAACTAAAACACAGGCAGAGTTTTGGGGATAACATGTTCTCTAGAGCATGCACAGACAAGAGTACATCAGGTTGGTCTTGTCTGTCTCCACAGGACAGAATTTCAGGGAATACAAAAAAATATAAAATAATATATTTATATTAAAGTACTAATATGAGATATAAAAATAGTACTCTGGAGGGCTGTAACACAGATCTCATATTATTACAGTCACTCTGATGAAAAAAACCATTAAAACCAGTAGTTGCTTTTGTAACCCACATGAAGTGAGGCGGTGTCATGGAAGCCACAGGCTTTCTTTCCAGCTAACAACATGGGCCACAAAACTTGCCAGACTTTGTCTGAACTCATCCTGGGTGCCTGGAGCTTTGCTAAAGCTTATTTAGCCGCAACAAATTCAAGTTAACAACCAGGGAACTTATCTAATTTGTTGTAGCTTTTTGCTTAGCTTTGTATTCATTTATGTTTTAAAGTAATGGACAGCAATAACCAGTAGTTATTCTGTGAAGAGGGAACCATCTGTGATCTAGAACCTTTGCAAAAATGCATCATAGGGGGGATACAAGCATGAGGTGACTGCAGGGGCCTGAAAGTGTCAACACAGTACAGTGCTGGGGCCCTAAGCTGTAACATTTCACCTGTGCTTAATTCTGTGGGAGGCAGCCTTGGGAGTTGGATAAAACCCAGCAACACAGAGGACAAAGAATGAGTACTCAACATATGTAAAACACACTATGTGGAGTAAATTCAGATGTAATGTGGAACTGTGAATCAATGATTAGAATAGAACAGAACAGAATAAAGAGCAAGGCGTCGATAAGTGTGTTATCAACCATGTAAAAATGATCACAAATGGACACAAGGCAAGGAGGAAGAAACCATTAGCATCCTCCTCCTGCCAGGGAATGTTGATGACTTACTGTAAAGACATCCCCCTCCCAGCTGAATCCAGTCAAGTCCCAGAGGATGAGTGAGTGGGCAAAGATAACATCAGAGGGTTTGGTACTAGAGTTTGTGTCTGTATCACTGTAACCACATGTGGCTTGAACTGTGTTAGTATCTGGACTAATACCAAATCTTTGATTAGACTGTTAAGATTTTAATTAGACCAATGATCATTTGTTGGCTCTGCATCTGTGTTCCTTGTTTTGCTTATAACTGCTGAATAAAACAAACTGGCAGGAATTCAAGCAACCTAGTCTCTTACTTGGACACAAGACTGTTCCATGGCCACAGTGGCACATGTGGCATCCAGAGGAGTCCCAGACTTCTGGAGGGCATACATCTCTGTTAGAAGCACCACTAAATCCAGAGGTGTTAACCTAGTCCTCTGTGCAGGCAGGGATTACTCTGTGAGGCAAGTACCTTCAACAGTGTAGATACAGCACAGACACAAATTTTGTCTGCCTTCAGGACACAGAAGGATAAAAAGAAATCATCACGCACAGACCTTTTCTTGTTTGAAAACAAATGGGATGGCATTTAGGGAAGGCATAAATTCCTATAGTTCAATCATCAAGATGTCTAATTATATATATATAAAACAAGAACACTCACTTTCACGTACCAACTTAAAGTGGATCAGTTATTTTACAGTCCCGCAAGAGTCCACTAAAGAGGCAATAATCGTTTTGAAGAATGCTTTTCATAACTCACTGTATTTAAAACAAACAAATTGTAAGAACTCGAGGATTAGAATTATCCATCACTTTTGTACTGGATATTTCCCACTTTTAAGAATATTTTGCTATATTAAGTATCATTTTGACAAACAGCAATATAAATGAACAGAAATTTCTGATGTATTCTGGAAGTACTCAGAAAAGCAATGCACTGAAAACAAATTGAAAAAGGTGAACAAATGAAAGCTCCCTTGAGAATTGCCAAAAACATTTTTTGAATCTTCAAATGGTTTTCAGTTTTATAAACTGGTAATATTATCATATTTTCCATACAAAACAAGAAACCTTAGTCTGTCAAGTCTTGCCAATTAATTTTTCCATCAGTTTATAATATAATTCCATTAACAAAAGAAGGTACAGTTTGTCTTGAGAACAAAAGAATCACTAGGACATTTGAGTTTTACTTCAGTGAGCCTAAGGACTGCCTAATTAAGAAATGTTTTTGTTACCTGATTTTTCAATTGTTACCAACTAGTTTGAGCTGATTATCAAGTAAGTTCAACTTGTGTGAATCCACAAAGATATTGATTTTTCCACTTGTACATGTAATAATTTTACGAGGAATGAAACACTGTAGGTTAGCAGTGGGTTTACTGAGATCCACCACCACCACCAAAACCCCAGTCCTCTCTCCACAAGACTCCATGCAGGCTTTTAGAAGCCTAAGGAATCGAGATCAGGTCAGTATAGAACGGCTGAAGTAAATATGGACTTACACAAACTTTAGAGAGAGTTTTGTTTCCAGAATTTCGTACTCCTTTCACTTCAGTGACTTCTATCTATTGCTATTATTTCCATATTTTGTATTGAAAACATGTTCATTATTACAAAAAACAGTCGAGCACCAGGTCACTGCAAAGGACATAGACAGAATAGAGAACACAAAACAACTGCAATGGTGACAGGAGATTCCCTATTACTCCTAAGTAAATCACAGAAACAGAAACAGAACCATTGGACTACAGGTATTAAGCAACAGATAGAAAGGAAAACCACTCAGTAATTCTTCTCTCACAGCACACCCAGAGCTTAGTTCTGTAATGCAAGACTCATAAAATGTTTTATGACCTTTTCAGTATTAACACCCTTCCAAGACCAGGGGACGCCCGGTGCTTTCACTGGTCTCCGAACGACACTTCCCGAGTACAAACACTGACCTCTAACGGCCTCCTCAGTTCTTCCACCTGTTCCGAGAGAGGGACAATGCAAGAAAGGCGGCTTCAGGCAAGCACAAAAGCATCAATCCAAGTTATTGAAGTGCTGAACTTAAGAGCAAAGAAAAACCTCAAAAGAAATTAGTCTCCCTCCTCTTCCTCCATCCATCTTTTTGATATCCAAATGCTGTATTTTTTCCAGAAGAGAGAGAAGCAAAATAATTTACTGTATCACATGCAAATATACTCAGTGATCAGACTTTAGTGAAGTATTTTATTAGGGAAGTTTTCTGCTGCTGTTGACTTAACTATGCATTTCTTCTAGGTTTACCAGCTTCTCACAGACTCACAGAATCAATGAGGTTGGAAAAGGCCTCTGAGATCATTGAGTCCAACCCATGATCAAACACTACCGTGTCAACTAGACCATGGCACTGAGTGCCTTGTCCAGTCTTTCCTTAAATATCTCCAGGGACGGTGAGTCCACCACTTCCCTGGGCAGCCCATTGCAATGTCTTATCACCCCTTCTGTGAAGAATTTCTGCGTAATGTCCAACCTAAACCTCCCCTGGTGCGTCTTAAGACTATGTCCTCTTGTCCTGCATTTTGGTGAATTAAAATGCAATATTTAAAAGCCAATGTTATGTCTACCTGACTCTGTGACAGTAATACACAGTGTTACTTTCATCGGCTCTCAAAATGAAAAAGCTGCTCTAAGGTCCAGGTCAGGGATGAGGAAACATCAAACAGGGAATGTTCAGGCCAGTCCTATAACCAGGAAAAGAGATTATGTTTCTAAATCAGACTCCACCACGGAGGCCCACGCCGTGGCTCATATTCCCACCAATATCCCAGTATGTGCAGACTTACCTAGTTCAGCTTAGCCATCCCTGGGAGCAGCTCTCCAGTTCCCAAAGTGCAAGTGGGCAGCTTTCCTTCACTGAGCACAGAATACACCGAATGTTATTTTCAGTCAGCACTTCCTGACAACACATTTTAAGCGTAGTCACCGAATCGTACCCACACTAAATGACTTCGCAGGAAAGAGCCTGAATACTGGCGGCCCGAGACTTTTCGGAGGCCAAGCCCAGACCTAGGCCCGGGCCCGCTCCCAGCGCCCGCAGCCCCCAGGAAAACAACCTCCCCCCGCCGCGGTCCAGTTTCCCCCGGACGCTCCCTTCGCCCCTCGATGTCCCCTCCGCCCCTCGGTGTCCCCGCCACCCCCGTCCCGGCCCTTCCGACGGTACCTGCCCTGCCCGGCCCGGCCCCGCCCGCCCGGCGAACGCGCCGGCGGTTGCCGCGTTACGCTCGGAGGGGCCGCGCGGCGGCCATTGACAGCGGCTGCCCCGGCAACGGGCCGCGGAGGGGACGGGCCCTCGGCGCCAGCCATTGGCTGTTCGCCCTGCCAGCTCGGGGCAGCTGCTCTTCCCATTGGTGAAGAGCCGCACACCGGCCGCTGATTGGCTGAGGTGCTGCAGGGTGGGGGGTGCCGTGCGGGGCTCAGGTCGCGCTGCCGCTCCGCGCGGCTCCGACCGCGCCGGCAGGGGGCGCTGCGGGCCCGGCTGGCGCGGCGCCGGGGGAGACCTGGCGGGGGCGGCGGGGCCGCGGCCTTACCCTGAGTCTGCCCTGCCCTGCCCTGCTCTGCCCTCCCTGAGTCTCTCCTGCCCTCCCTGAGTCTCTGACCTGTCCCGCCGTCACCGTCTTGGTTCTGTCGGGCCGCATGTGTGACATCGCAGGACAGCAGCCCAGGGAAAAGGACCGGGGGGCACTGGTTGACAGCGGCTGAACATGAGCCAGCGGTGTGCCCAGGTGGCCAAGAAGGCCAATGACATCCTGGCCTGTATCACGAACAGTGTGGCCAGCAGGACCAGGGCAGCGATTCTTCCCCTATACTCAGCACTGCTGAGTCTGCACCTCCAGTGCTGTATCAGTTCTGGGCTCCTCAGTTCAGGAAGGACCTTGAGGTGCTGGACTGTGTCCAGAGATGGGTAACAAAGCTGATGAAGGATCTGGAGCTCATGTCCTGTAAGAAGCAGCTAAGGGAGCTGAGGTTGTTCAGCCTGTGGAAAAGGAGGCTCAGGAGTGACCTTGTTGCTCTCTACAACTACCTGAAAGGAGGTTGTAGCCAAGTGGGCGTCAGTCTTTTCTCCCAGGCAACAGGCCACTGGATGACAGGGCAGCCTCAAGCTGCACCAGGGGAGGTTAACGTTTGACATTAGGAGGAATTTCACACAGAAAAGGTGATTAGGTTGGAATGGGCTACCCAGTGAGGTGGTGGAGTCGCCATCCCTGGAGGCGTTTAAGGAAAGACTGGACATGGCATTTAGTGCCACGGTCTAGTTGACATGGTGGTGTTCGGTCCTATCGGTCCTAGGCTGGACTCAATGATCTCAGAGGTCTTTTCCAACTGGAATGAATCTGTGATTCTGTTCAGGGAGCTGCCAGGGAGCATGGGAGTGAACGAGCAGTCTACCACAATGCTGGCACCCATTGCACCTCCTCACAACCCCTCCGGGCAGTGGGACTGAGGGAAGCCTTTGGGGGGACTCGGGCACATGCCGGCATTGCCGTCTTAAACAGGTCTTAAAGCTTTAGGTCAGAGCAGCACCTGGGGGTAACGACTGGTTAGGGATGAGAGCAAAAGCAGAGAAAGTGCTCTCTGCTGAAATGTTTTTCTAGGATAGGAGTTAAAGAAATAGCCAGTATGACCAATATGTGACAGGTTTTATGCATATGTACATATATATCTTTCTGTGTGCATGGTGTAATTTAAAAGCAAAACTCCCCCAATCTAGCAGGAAAAAATGAAAGAAGAACACTAGCAGATTTTAAAATACCTAGAACTTGAAGCAAAATGTATTGTACTGACAAAAGGATAAAAGTACTGCCTAAAGTCATCAAATACACTTGAATTCAAAGGCAGGCCCAATTTAATGAGGCTGTTGTGGTTTATTCCACAAAGAAGTAAGAGAGCTTCTAAACCTTGGCTTTTATTACTCCAAATTAATGTTGTATTTTTTTTTTACCCTAATGCTAATCTTTGTTAATAAATGTGGTTAAACAAACTTCTTTCTAGAGAGAGGAAGGCAAAGGAAATAGCAGATCTTGCTTGCATCACTGGCTGATGGAATATGTTATGATGGCACAGTGATGGAAGTGACACAAGAATTTGGGTGGAGTAGGATAAAGCAGAACATTTGGTACGAAAATTATAACCTGCCTGCATGGGAAGACATAAATAGGACATTCTTGTGAAGATTTGCCTTTGACAAAACTGAGTTTCTACAGTTCTGGATGTTCAAAATTAATTCTCATTGACCATTAAATAAAAACAATAAAATGGAGGGAACAGGAAAAGTACCAGTTTTTTTTTTACCATGGCAATATTTTCAGGCAAAACCCTCCACTTTCTTCACAATAAAAATAAGGAAATATGTGAGAAATTAGAGTTTTAATGCACTGGAAATTAAAATACTGCCATCCCCTCCTCCCCAACCATAAATTTTAGAAGGAAAAATTAAAAAAATAATGCTTGTGAAATAATTGAGAGATTCTCAAAAATTATGTGCATTGTGTGCAAGAACTCTAAGTATTCTTAATTAAATTATTTGAAAATGTGATTTAGTGAGTAGGCTAGAATGTAATCATAAACATGTCAGCATAAACTCCTCTGAAAAAAGAGGAGATAGACACTGGTATTTCAAAAGCAATAAAGTACCTGTGAGGCATAACCTGACATGGATTCTCCCAAGCTGAATGGAGCTCTTAATTTTTTGATCCTAAAATCCAAGAAAACAGGCTTGAAGCATGCAAAAAACCCAAAACCCTGTCTGTGAATTTCCTAATTTTGATTGTCTCCCTAATTGCACTGAATATTTTGCTGTACGTGCCTTAATATTATGAAATTGCTTTAAATAAACAAAAACTCATGTGGCTCATTTTTAAAATTCATCCTTCTGTGGCTTTGCGTAGCTCACCTTTGTGGTAAACAGTTAAACCATATAATTCATCACAGCAACACTGTGATGCAGAGAATCATTGATGTCCTTCAAAAAGATCCAGGGAATGACAAAGACAGAATAATTTTATTGCTTGCAACTGGAGGAAATGTACTGCTTGCATCTGGCAGCAAGCCAGGCCAGAATCTGAAATGCTGTTGCTGCTGTAAATAGGATGAAAAGGATTCATAATCCATCTCTATGTCCACCATAGCTAGGAAAATTGTAAGCAGAAAAAAGCAATTAAAAAACCAACCAGAGAAAGCATTAAAAGACATGTAAGGGCCTTTTTTTTGTGCTGATAATTTATAGGTTAATTGTCATGACTAACCATTTGGGGCTTGGTTAGTAACTGACTAATGATTAGTTTCTGAATGTAAGTAACACAGGTATTGAGTTCAGATAGTGTGTATGTGTAATATAGGTACTGAATACAGGTATTGAGTCATTCTGAAAACAGGCCTCTTGTTCAGAACAAATGGCATCTTATCAGACTTCTCCATCAAATGCTCCGTTAAGAATAATGCCAACAGATTTAATCAGCTGCTGAGCTGGAATACATTCAGATACTGCAAAAGGTTGGCATAGGGATTAACTGATGGAAGTTTGTTAATCTAAAACCTACAAATAATGTATTTTAGATATTGTCCTAACAACCTAACAGTTGATACAGTGCAGATAAATGATGATGTGGTATTTCAGATTCCCTTGGACAGGACAAACATATGAATCACCTGAGCAAGAAATAAAGTTTTGCAATTTTCTTCTGTCTGTGTAAAGCAAGTCTGATGTCTTAAGTGATTGCTTGGACGGGAAGGTCGTTGAAACAGAGTATGTAATTCAAAAGCTGGAGGGGGAAGTAGAAGGCTCGAAAAGAATATCAGCCTTGGAGCTTAACTGAGGGGAGGGATGTTTTAGAAAGAGGGGTGGAAGCCTTCAAAAACTAAATCAGGTCACAGTGTCACACAGATTGATACTCCCAGAGGTACCAACAGGGATAAAGGCCCCGGGCTTATTCAGAGTAGTGGAACCCACGCTCATTTAATTGTCATACATAAATATCGGCGAGGAATCCCTGATGCATAGAGAAAATGCTATTGATTTCCACTGCACCACAGCAATGGCTGTAGCATATGGGGCAGGATCTGTTACAATGAGTTTATCTAATGTGATGGATACAACAGATTCCCTGAATTGCCAGAACAAAGATGATCAAATTTGGAAGGGGAAAACCTTCATGGTATTGCTTTCAATACCACAACTTCTTGAAGAAGTGGTGACTTAAAGTATGCACGGAAATATAAATGAGGGAGCCAAAGTGACATACTCCTTGCTTTAAGCAGGAACACAGCATGGTGTGAAAATTCACCATGAGATTTAGGTTTAGACATTCAGTTTATGCAAAAGATGAAAGGCTGGTGAAAACTATCAGGTTGAGTATGAAGTACCAAAGAAGATCCCTTTTGGATCCTTGAGCCTTCACATTTTCTGCTGCTTTCCCTCAGAATAGGCTATATGATACTGCCTTGCACACTGGAACAAATGTATAAACTTAATATGTATCTCCCCGCATATATACCTAAGGTGGTATTTTGCATTTACACTTGCAGAAGAATCTTTGTTTAAAGTCAGTGAGTTTATACTAAGGAGATTTTGGCTCAAAGCAGTTCCACAGGTCTGGGTAGCCAGGAGTGCTAGTTCAGGTAGCTGCTCCCAGTAGCAAGGCAGATATTTAGAGAATAGAATCACAGCATCATTTAGGTTGAAAAAGATCTTTAAGATCATTGAGTCCACCCATAATTTGTTCCCACTCTCCACTGCTATAAAGATGGCCTACAAGGTCAGTAAGATCTCTCTATTTTAGAGCATGAGTATGGATGTAGTTATGATTCAGCTGAAGGTTTTTTCCTTAACAATATATTGTAATATTCTCCTGCATACAAGATACATCGTGTATGACCACACACCTCCCTTTGCTCTCAATTATCTGCAATCATATCATCAAAATATTTCAAATTCTAATACAAATAAAATTAAATGTCAGTCTGTTTTGATGTTATAAATATTCATGGTCTCCTTGTAATGTGCCAAAATAAGCTGTGATTTTGCTGGAGGCCAGCTACTTTTATTACTGTAGGCTCACTGACTTTGAGAAATGAAAAGCCCAAGATCACTTTCAGAGTTTGCCTCCCATGCCCTGTGACTTGAAGGGATCCAAAACCTTTCCACCGTTTCTTTTTGCAAGTGCTCCTGAGTCATCGGCTGAATAGCAACCGCTCACCTTTTACAACTTAGTGTTATAATTCCTTGAAACATGTCTTCTGGTGTCACTTCTTATACTATGACAAGTTGCAACCCCCTCAAGGGGATTTTCTTGAGCATTTTCTGACCACAGTGGCATTGGAGCTGCTGCAGTGCCCCTGACACCCCTTTTGTGTCTCTGACAGGCACCGGAGAATGGACTTCCATGAACTCAGCTTAACTTAAAGATGTATAAAAGATGCATTGGGCATTGTTCATGGGGATTTGCTTTTAATAATACAATTTTCCAAGGTTGTAAAATATGGAAATATTAAAGAGAAAGCATAGTGCAGTGAAAGAAACATTTATATATACTTTGCAGTACTAGTTGATTTCAGAGATTTTAGGCATTTATTATAATTCTTTGTGTTAGTATAGCTGCTTGGATTTTGAGCTCACAACTCCCTTGTGGAGAAATACCAGATGAATAACAGAAGTGTTTGCTGGTGAATCACCATAATGTAATTTACAATGTGATGAATTAGCACTTCCACATAATAAAATAAGGTGCTACAATACTACAATATGAAGTTTTAGCTTCTCATGTTGTCTTTTAGCAAGAGCCCAAATTAAAACAAGGTAATTGCTTATGGTCCAGCAACAAGTAATTTATAAGCAATTTAAATTACAAAAAAACCCCAGTAAAGCCTGGGAAGGTGGAGAAGATGCTGAGCAAGCATTGTATGTTTGATTAGAAAGAAAGTATTTGAAGGAGACATTTCAGTTTAAGGACATCTCTCTTTGGAAGACATATGCTATTGGGAGGAAAATTTCACATGTATTATTCAGGTTCTGGCAGTTTTATGTTAAATACTGCATTTATTCTTGGAAGGTTTTAGTAATGTTTTTCCAGAAAACCACTTTTTGAAGGATAAACGTGGCATCTGTGGACTTGTTTCTGCTGCTTTTGCATAATCTACAATTTCATATTCACAATATGTGTATTAGTCTTTGACAAAAAAAATGCAGTGACCAAATAATTTTGACAAATTGTTTAATCAGAAACAATGTGTTTTGCTTCTGAACATCCATCTCTTTTGGCTTTAAAATTAATTTCTACTGCTAGGATAGGAAATGAATTTTGTTCTGTCTCTGTAGAGTTTAGTGATATAAATTATGTTGTGGAGGAATAAGGTCAAATATATCTTTGAAATCAGTAAAGAGAACGGATGTTATGTCAAAATAAATTTGGCTTCAGCATTGAATGTGACCGCTTTGAAAACAGTTTTATTGTTCCAGTTACACAAATGTTGTATAGGGATGGAGAAAAATCTTCCCCTTAAAAAAAAAATCTTCATTCAAAATGGAGACACATTTTGATTATTACTGTAAAACTAAGAAAGAGACCTAAATGACTCACACTGCTTCTAGACACCTGATCATGTCATCATAATTTTTATTTTTATTTTTTTAATGCAAAATGGAATGTTTCCCAGGAGGAAGAAGTGCCTCCATTTCAGCCCACAGTCTTGCATATCACATACTCTGGGAAAGTAGGGTGTAGGGATGTGTCCACTCAGAGGAGGGAGTTGAAACTTAGGTCCTTGGATTTCTGGATGTACCTCCCAAGTCAAACTTGTTAAGGGAGAGGAGGCAGGCTGAAGTTGTCCGTGAGACACATCCAGAGCTGCCAATCATTGTGAAGGCTGAGATGCCTCCATGCAGAACATGTGCCTTGGGCACTTTGGGCATAACTGATTAGGACAGCAGCTTGGAGACAGCATTCTTGACTCCATGATCTTGATTTGTTAAAATCCTATCTAGGGTGCATTTGAGCCTTTACAGCCGGCAGTGCATAAACTCCTGCAATGTATGCATCAGCTTACTGAAATTCTCTTTATAAGAATTAAATAACATTGACTTTGATGATCCTTGTGGGTCCATTCCAACTCAGGATATTCTATGATTCTTGAACATGATTTTTGTCTTCTCAGGACTTGTAGTAGTTTAACAGTTTTGGGGTTTTTTTCCAAAAAAACTAGAATATTATACTATTCATGTTGTGCCTCCATACTCCCCTTCAAGGATGCTTTGATTGATGAAATCTGCTTTCTGGATGTTTTTTTTCCCTCCTCTGTTTTATAACCAAAACTGTCAATCCTCTTCTAAGACCTAATAAATAATGAGATCAATCACTGCACTGTTGTCAGAAAAGCAAGGACAGTGACTGAACTAACCTGGACTGCAGGGGAGGGATGTTTCATATAGTCAAAGAAAAATCCTGGGCCTGCTCAGACAAGGGATATTTACAAAAGCTAACATTGGGCCCGAGGGGCTAGTCCTCTGGACAACCCGTGTCATCAATAAAAATGGAGAAACACCCATCCAAACAAAGTGGGTGAAATAAGCTTTACTCTCACTTGCTTTATCTCTTTCTGGTCACTGTGTGGGGAACCTTCTGGTAGCCCAACACAGTATCATGAATGGCCCTCTTGCTGGATGCATGGTCTGAATTGTCATGAGTCAGCTACTAACCGATGGGAGAAGGTGGTTGTGGGGAATGTTTCCTTGAGAAAGGAATGGATTTGGGGCTGTGTTTCACCTGTTCCACAGAGCAGATTCTGCTCCTTTCTTTCTGTCCTGCACCTTTCAGGCTCACGAGTTTAGTGCAGGCTAGAACTGGAGAAAGAGTCAGTTTGTAACTGGGACTGTAAATCCATTTCAGTTAAAGTAATTAAAAAATGATAAAGAGGTATTGGTCATTGGGCATTTAGTCCAGTCCATTCCATCGCTGCTGCCAGGAGATACCAGTCTGGAGAGAAAAGTGGCATCACATCTTCCTCTACCACAAGTCTAACCTGTCAACTGCAATAAGGTAGGCCGCTGTGGTGTCCACACTTGAAGAAAGGTGTTGAAAAACATTTCAAGAATCACCAGCAGTCCACAAAACTCAATGTTACAGTGAGAGACATCCAACAGAAGATACAAATAAAGGTTGAGAGATAGTTTGAGGGTCACTTCTGTTGTTCCTCCTTGTAGGTGACTTTTAGTCCATCAGTAAAAAGGTGCAAGGAACCTTAGTGGTTAGAAGTTGCAACTAGTTTCAAGCAAGAAAGTTCATGTTTTTAAAGGCAAAGGGGAGTGCTTCTGCCCAGATGAACTGAGTGGAAGAGATGTAGGAGCTTTATGAGTGACCCCAGCTGCCTGCTCTGCCATGCTGTTGCTGGTGACTGCTTTTATGAGAGCCTACAGAAGGAGATGAGGGGCAGTATTTCAGGTAGTTTGGGATAAATCTGGTATTTTGAGTCAAATTAATCTTCACCAGTGACTGAAGCTGCTCTTCGAGGGAAGGGGAAATTGTATCACGTTAAATTACCATAGCAGTGTTTGCCAGAAATGGTAAGTTGTGTCCTCATTGCACTGTAAGAACAACCCGTAAGGCCCGGTTGACTATGACTACCTGTTACTTGGTGAAACAACTGTGATGAAGCAGGCTGGAGAGGTTCTCAAAAGCAGGATGTTGAAATGAGTTAACCATATGGTTTTAACTGGATCCCAGCTCCGAGGTCATTTCCAGTCTGGACCAGGAGTGTGTGTGGCATAGAGTACCTGTGCTGGGAGGTAGTTAGGTACTGATCTCTTGCATGAGGTATGAACGTTAACATAAACCAGCAAGGCACCCTTATGGCCAAGGCAAGCAATGGCACCTGGGTCTGGGGGGGGGGGAGAGTGCTGTCAGCTGATGAGAAGGGGGACTCTTCTCCTCTGCTCAGCACTGGTGGGGCACTTTTGTAGTGCTGGGACCAGTTCTGGGCTCCCCAGTAGAAGAGAGGCATGGATATGCTGAAGTAGGTCCAGTGAAGGGCCATAAAAGTAATGAAATGATTAAGGCATCTGACGTACAAGGAGAGGCTGAGCAAGCTGGAACTGTTCAGCTTGGAGAAGAGAAGGCTCAGGGGGGTCTCATCAGTGCCTGTAAATACCTGATGAGAGGAGTGAGGCAAAGGGAGTAAAGGCAAAGGAACCAGACTCTTCCCAGGTGATCAAAGACAAGAAGTTTTTCCAGGGAGGTTGAGGAATCTTCATCCTTGGAGATACTCAAAATTTAACAGGACACAGTCCTGGACAACCTACTCTGGCTGACCCTGCTTGAACAGATGGGGGGTTGACCAAAGCGATATTTAGAGGTTCCCATGGCTTCAGCCATTCTGGGATTCTGTGATACCAGAATACATATTATGGACATGGAGTGCTGGAGCTGATGACACTTGTTCTACTAAGACACTGTATCATTCGAATTCTCATTTATGCAATGTTTTGATTAGGACTTCTACTGTGGCATCAGCACCCAACTGCTGTTCATTAGCCCCTCTTCTTCTGATGGGCTTCCTTTATAGTGTCCTATTGCATTTTAGGACTCAGCCCCAGATCTAGAAATTTAATTCTGTTTTTGGTTCTTAGGTGCATAAGCTTGCATTTGGGATCGCACCTAAATTAACAAAACTGGACAATTTTTTTTTATGTCAGCAATTGATCAGTCAGTCTACATAATAGAACTGTTACCTTTATTGTTTTCCACATTAGCAATTTGTGTGTCATGTTGCAAATTTTTTGGGCAGTAATGCTATGTTTTCATCAAGGGCATTGATAAATGTATTGAAAAAATTCATGCCCAAAAGATCCTTCTATAAGCTCACAAAACATGTAATTCCTTGGAATGAAAACACTTCAGCTATAGTCTATTTTTATGATCTAGTTGTTAACCAGTTTTAAAAATTAACATTTACATTGATTTTTTTATAGTTATTTTTTAACGCAAGATTATGTCAGATGTTTGTTAAAGACACTACTTCAATCACAATCTTCATTATCAGTCTAATGTTTAATCTCATTAAAGCAGTATCAAATTTGTTTGATAGTCTGGGTTCCTGGCAAACTGTGTCAACTGACATTAATAAACCCCTAATCTGTTAATTCCTTCATTAATATCCCATAGCAGTGTTTCTATTAGTTTGCTGGATGACACTTGCTAGCTAAAGATGCCTGTAGTTACCCCAGCGATTATATTTCTTGCCTGAAAATACGGGTTCAACGTTAACTTTTTCAATACAAAGTCTGAAATTCAAATTACCGCGGTCCCATTGCCAAGGGCCCTGACAGCAGAAGAACAGGATTGTCGAGCAGGCCATTTTGTCTTCGCTTTCTTAACCCTTCTCCACTTCCTTAAGGGTGATGGACGGGTTTTTGTGGCTTCCCCCTCGCTGCCCGCACCGGAGCGCTGCCGGTGCCGGTCTCTAGATGGGGCTTCAGCACCGGCAGAGGCAGCGAGCTGGCCTGCCCGCCTCTGTGCGAGTAAAACCAGCCCTTAAAGGCGGTGGAGGGGTTGGAAACAGCGTGATCCCTCCTTCAAATTCGTCCTTCTTCCTTTGCTCCGGTTGCCTCTTTTCACACGGGCTTGCTGGTGGCTAGAGGCATCCATCAGGGATGGAGACCGGAGCTAGTGTTGTTTAATGTCTTTATTATCGAACTGGACAAAGGGTAGAGTTTGTTTGGGTTTTGGGTATATGTTTCCGCTCCTGGGGTTTGGCTGCTGGGCTTGGGGCTAGATCCCTAACTGTGCAGCCCAGAGTGGCCTCTGGGGATTGGGGGGAGCTCTCCAATGTGCTGTGGAGGAGTTACAGCCGGGGCCAACCCTTGCCATCGGGAGCTGCTTTCAGCTGTCTGTCTTGTGCCAAGGGCGCTGACCTGCAGATGGGACCTCAGCTCATCCACAGGCAGCACCGTGGTTGTGACCAGTCTAGTGACCACAGGATCTGGGCTGCCCCCATCACGGCACCAGTCCGGCCCTGCTGGCTCTGCAGGCACTGCAGAGTTGGCCCCAGTCAGTGAGACCCTGCAGGCTCTACTTTCACCTTTGGGTGAGAGCAACCCCAGGAGGTAAGTACGGGCCAGGAGGCAGTTCTTCAGAAAAAAACCTGGAGTCCTGGTGGACAACAGGTTGAACATAAATCAGCAATGTACCCTAGGATCCTCTGTCTGCTGTTACCTTCTGGGAGGGTGTGGGGAAGACTGATGCAGACACTGCAACATGGGGAATTCTGAGCAGATGTTAGGAAAAAAATTGTTCGCCACAAGGGTGGTCAAATACAGAAGCAGGCTGCCTGGAGAGATCATGACGTCTCCAACCTCGGAGATAAAATCTCAACTGTACACAGCCCTGAGCAGCCCAATCTAGTTGCCCCTACTTTGAGCAGCTTGTCTGACTGATGGCCTCCAGAAGTCCCTTCCAAACAATATTAGTCTGTAATTCTGTGATTCTGAAACTGTGTTGCTATATCTAAACCAGCAGTGTGCCCCAGCCTGTGCTGCCTCCCAAAGCATGTATGGAGATCCCTGGGGAGAGTGCTAGCTCATCCACAAAAGCCATAGCACTGGCTGCTGTCCCAGTTTAACAGGGAAGAAGACGGAGTTCCAGTGCCTGGAATTGTTTAAGTAAGAACAACTTCCTAAAATATAAATTTGGAAAACAAAAGTACCTCTTTATTTCATGCGAATGCTGTTAGCTTGTCAATTCCATTAATTTCACGTATGGCAATAGTTACAAATGTGAAATCCTAATCCTTCTCAGGCTGCATTCTGGACAGGGATCATTGGTTGCTTGTGCACACCAGTATAACTATATACAAATATCTTTTCCTTAGCAGAGATATTTCATTTGTATTTTTGTAGATTGAACCCCCTTTTTGAAACTGAAAGCTGAAATTTCAGAACCAAACTAAAGAGTTCTTAACATTTGACTGACTTCCTTTAATAATACATATAGCTAATTATTAAATCCTTATTCCTAGTTAAGATCCATTCATATCAAGATTTATAAAACACGATGACTTTTAGAATTGCTCAATTTTTTGCATACAGAAGACAGTGTTTACTTTATACATATTTTAAAGAAGGTTTTCTGGAGAAACCTGGAAGTTGAGAGGAAGGTGAGACTCTTTTCTGCACTTTCCAAGTTCACAGTGTCATTCCTAGAGGGAGAATATAAGCCAAAGAAGCTGAAAATGCCCTGCCATCAGCCTTTCTGTGTTTAATCTATTAGCCACTCAGCTGTATAATGTATTATCTGTCACACAGCGATAAGCAGCTTAGCTCTCTGAGATAATATTAAATATGTTTGGTTTAGCCTAATTCTGCAGCACTCTGTGAGGAGACACCCTGATGTCCACCAGGAGCCCCTATGAAACCAGTGCAGCCCTGCATAGTGATGGGGATCCTCCTGAATGGCTCATGGCCTTGGAGGAGAATATACTTTACAACTCTCTGGTCCTTCTTTCTTTTTTAATACTGTTTCTTCAGTTCCTGTTCATGCACTTTAAGAAATGAAATATTCAAGCGAGTCCATGCTCTAGAAAACAAAAATATCCCTGTCATGGATCATCCAAAAGTTTAGAGGTTAAAGCAGAACTGCCTCGATCTCTTGCTTAACAAGTTCTGCAGCAAAACCACATTTACTCCTACCTGTATTTTCCATAACTTAAAATCACATCTATTTAGTATTTTATTAGAATTTCATTGGAAGTTTGACAATCACATCTACTCCCTATATTCTCTTTCATTACTTGTAAAATTCATGCCACCTTGCAAAAACCCCTGAAAAATCAAGATTCTCTTGAGTCTGCTGAAAGCCCTTAATGACACTAATACATAGGTAAGATAGCAGTCTTTGCCTTTTTTTGATACCTCTCCGAGGCTGAAGGGATAAAGACTGTGTGATGACAGATCCTCTCAGCCCCCTCTCCACAGTGGTTCCAACTGTTCCTGGCACGGATGCATGGACTTCTTTGCTGTTCGGGGAGCTCCATCAGCAGCTCAATGATCACAAGCTGAATTTTAACCAATGGATATAAATAGATTTGATGGGGATGATGAATGTGATAGTCATCCTTAGACAGTCACTGCCAAGAAAACAGCAATATTATTTTAAAAGAGTATAACTAAAATGTTTGGCTTCTTCAAAGAGGGAGAATGGGTACAAACTGAGGTGAAAGGATGCAGTCATGGCAGATGTAGAACTTAAGAACACTATAAACTGATATTTATGTTGAATAAATATAATAAATACAGCACTGGCTAAAACACAGGGCTACCAGTGTTGGTGGGTGACCCTGAAGTACGAATTGGTGAATACTGTTTGTGGTAGGAAAAGTAGAATAAACAAAAGTTTATGGTCTTTTTCCTTGACTTTTCTGTTAATTCTTTGCATATTTTAAAACACAATCACAGTCCTCAGGTCATCAGCTTAAAATAAAAATCTGCTCAGACTTCTGCTTATAAATTCTAAAATTACTCTTTTTAGGGTATTGCATGTATTCCTTTTGGTGGGAAATTACATTTGGCATTGGAGTTAGATGTCATAAGACCTCAAACAAGATGGGCACCAATGCTGAGAAAACTGAATAGCGTGGTACAATTTCCACAGGATTTAAAATTAACCTCATTGGATGATTGGCTTACATTTCTAATCCGATATATCAGGCTAAATATAGACTTTGAAGACAATTTCTTTCCATGCAAATAATCACTGCAGGCTAAAAATGAGTGAAAATGTAAATTAAGAAAGAAAAATATTAAATTAAATTATAGACAAACTGTCACTTGCTAGAATATTGACCTGAAGATGCCTGCAAGGGAGAGAATGCAAAAGTGGAAAAAATAAAGAGCAAAATTATTATCTTTGAATATATAATTATAGAGGGAGAGTTCCTGATGCTGTCAGCAATTTCTGTCAAAAATCTACCTTTAGAGGCATCACTGCTGACTTTCAAACATTTCATGTTTTATTACTGCATTTTAATCATTAATTATGAATGGTGTCCCTGAATGATCTGCAGGAGCTATGAATCATTTATTATAACTAAAACATTTTTTTCAAAACCAGGAAAAGGACAGCAGAACCTTTAGAAAAGAACTAGCAGTTTAGGAAATGCTACAAATCAATACTATAAAAAACTCTAAGGTTACAGAAGGAACCAGAGAGTGGGGAGTTATGAATAAGACTGTATGCAGGTTGGGTTTTTTTTTAATTTTGTTTTCTCCTCTAGTCTCCTAAATTTCTGAAGGATGTAAATATCATAAAATGTATTATGTATGCAGATGCAAGTCAAATTTAGTAAGTCCATATTAATATTTTGTAGATAACAGACCTGCTTCTGTGCAAGAACCAGCCCTGTGGCACTAAACTAATTTGGGAACAGTCTTTAATTTCCCATAATAAAGCAAGACGTGAATTTCCATATGACAGATAAAAAATATTTGCTTCACTGACAAAGGTTGCTATCTCTGTTGGAATGTAGCAAGTTCCAAACATAGGAGAAATATTATAACCCAGTTCACTTGGTTTTATTTATTTGTTCGTGTAACTTGTGCCAAGAAGTATATATAGCCCTTAGTTCCTGGGGAAGCTCACAGCACTGTTTTTGATCAGTCTCACTAGAAATTTACTCTGAATCCTTAACAAGTTTATTCTTAATACACGAATTCCAGACAATGAGAGAAACTGTGTCTTCAGCCATGATCTTCATTATATCCTAGTCCCATAAAAGTCATTCTCATTGGTTTAACATCTAGATGCAGTTTTCAGACAAACAGGTGAGACAACCCAGGCTTGGAAGCGACAGCAACAAGTAGACAATGTGAACATACCAAAGGTAAAGCTGAGTCTGAGTAAAATGGAGATGTCTATAAGTATGAAAACCATGACTAACAATTACCTACTGCTTGTCATGTTTAATGGCTGCATTCCAGTGGAAAGATCCTAAAAGAAATATTGGAAAGGAGACTGTCTCTCAGAAGTTGCTTTAATGAAGATATACAAGACATATATTATTCTCTGATTCTCTGCCTGCTGCAAACTAGGTTGGCTACTAAACTCAGAACCAAGTCAGGTTTCTCGGCCTCTAGGCCAGTGTCTCACCACTGGGTCATGCAATGGAAATTTTGTAGGGCCCTCGCCAGTCATATCCTAAAAAGAATCTGATCTTTGAGTTCATGACGATTCACAGTTGCTGTCTCCCAGCATGAATCTGCAACCCATTTTGTGGAGTATCCATTTTTCACACAGATAGCCCCATTTCTTTCACTGAATGCTACTTGTCTGAGTGAGGTCTACTCAATGGGAATACTCAATGCAGGTATGGGCTTTAGTGATTTGATGGGGAACTGAAATGAAGGAGCTGAACTGGCTCTATGGACATATGAGACAATATTTTTCCCTTCTGTGAAGTCTTCTATGAGGTCTACGCTGGACCCTTGGTAGTCTTTGACCCACTGATGATTTGAGCGATCTCAGGAGGAACCCCTCACACTGGACTCCAGTGCAGCCTATCTTGTAGTCCAAAAACTCTAAGAAAGTCTGGTTTATGTCCTATTATCTAGATTCCATTAAGAAATGCTGCATCCAATTGTGACACCAAAGTATCTACTGTGTTGAGTTTAAGATTTCTCAGACTTTCATAAACTGTAGTAATAAACATAAAAAGTTAGTATCAAGTCAAAGTTATTTCTGTTATTTTAAATAGAACTGGGGGGGGGGGTGTGTTATGCATAGAAAGCAAACTGGGTATCACAGATATCTACCCACTTAGGGTACAGGACATGGAAATGCAAAACATAACGAACCTTGTTCTACAAATCTGAAAGGAATAAATAAATGTTAGCAAATTTTGCAGGACAACTTTACCAAAGAATACACAATGTGTATATACTTTGACAGGCAAGTCCATGCTTAGCACAAAAGAGTTTGGATTGAGACTGGAAAGACAATGCATGGAAGGACAATGATTTCTCTACCCATTGCCTGAGACATTGTATGGTTTCTCATTTATTTGGCTGCTGTTTAATCTAGCTTACATTGCCTTCTACATGTTCATTTGTTCAGTGTATTTAGTTGAACAGATTTTATCTTTGCTGATCTGCCAGGCCAGGCAGCTGGTTTCCACCCAGTGCACTCTTGCTCTGAATCCACATCTCTTCTGCTTCTGCACAGGCAGCAGAGGGTCCTCACTGTTAAAACCATCCCATGAATCGCAATGATTTCCCATGGAGGGCAATTCGGCCTGTCTGCAATACATCCCTAATCATTGCTGCCATATTTTCCTCTTCTTTCTTCTCCCTCCACCAGCTTCAGCTCAGACTTATAGTCCCCTCTCCAGCTTGGGTCATCCCCTCTCCAGCTTGGGTCATCCCCTCTCCAG
>NW_020884890.1:9526203-9593039 GCF_003945725.1 Corapipo altera
TCCAGCTTGGGTCATCCCCTCTCCAGCTTGGGTCATCCCCTCTCCAGTTTGGGTAATGAGACCCATGTGGTTTCCACACTCTTTCATTCTTCTTGGTCCCTGGTCATGAAACCTGCAATGCCATCAAGGCAGCACTCCCCTGGCCTAGAAGAATGCCAGTAGGTTGTCTGCAGCTGCTTTTATGGAGTTGAATTCATGCCATTTATGCATCCTGTCTGTGGGGAGAGTCTCTGGCAGTTGCATGTGATCTTCTGCAGAAAGATGGGCTACACCTCTGACAGGGCAGGTGTGTCCACACTGCACCTTTGGCCTCTGAGATGAGGATTAAGGGTGGGCCAAAGTCTCTCTCCTGCTGGTTCCTGAAGGTCATCTCAAACCTGTGACTGAGTACAGTCTTGTGTCCCCTCAATGTGAACGTGGCTTCCATTTGTGGGCTTGAACCCATGCTTGAAATGAGCGTACACATAGTCTTTATCCTCAAATTTATGTCAGCTTTCCAAGTTTGAGATGTTTTCCCACCTCTCTGTTCTGTGAAACATCTAAAAAACTCCTAACTATAAAAATGTTAACTATTCTTAGTTCATTTAGTGCATACACTTTGGGAAAGTTGCCAGTATTCATGTACTCAGCTGCTTCTTATTCTCCACAAGTTTGCTTGCTCTTTGTCCTTGTATACGTAAATATTATTGCAGACCCAATTCTCCTGCATCCTGCAAGAAATGAATCTTCTAAATGCCTTGTCAGAGTAGGACTAGTCAGACATGGAAAACCAGCTGGAAAACGGCCAAAAGGAATGTGGTGGTAGATTGTTTTTCCAAGGGCTTGGCAGAAGGTCCCTCCCAGAAAGAGCTAGCAGGAATGTAATGCTCTGTGTCTGCTCCCTGAGTGCACTTCACATCTTGAGTGCTCACTAATGCAGGTTTCATTGGAACTGCAGATGGGAAAATGGGATTTGTGGGGGGTTCCATCCCTCTGCAGTAATGAAGATTAGTAAAGGTTGTTCAAATTAGCAGAAATAAGGATGCAAGCCTAGTGAACCAGCCATTGTTGAGCCTGATTTGTTTACAGTATCTTGGACTGAAAGAGTAGGCAGGGTAGAAGGCTGGACACTGGATGAAATTTGCCTGAGTTCCTGCCCCTCAGTTAAAGGCACCACCTTCAGCAACGGTGAGATCTTTAAAGACATAAGTAGAAAATGAACTCTGGAACTTCTTATAAAATGTAGCTGTAAGTTTAAGGAATGATGACTGATTTAATACAGAACATGAAGGATGTATTAATCTCCAGGTTCAGTTATTGCATGTCAGATGACTGAGCTGTATCAGATGATGAATTTCACATGAAAATATTTTTCTTTTCAAAGGTCCTTAGTATTAGGAATTCATGGAGGGAATCAAATCAGCCACAGATACTAAAACCAGTCATGCTTCAACTGAAGAAGAGTAGACTAAAGGGCAGCAGCTGAGAAGAATGGACTCATTCAGCTTTGGAATTATCTAGGTATATTTAGATTTAAATGGGATGAAGGAAGGCTTACTCAGCTTTCTGTGGATTTTTTAATCTTTTTATATTTGTTTGAGTTTATTTTTTTCAGTTACTTATAAAGAGATGGTACAGAAATCATTCTGAAATCAAGAACAGTGGTACCTTTCTGCTTTCCTCAAAATGGCACAAATTTGTGAATGTGAGTGTCAAAACCTTTCTCGAAGTTGTTCCAGCTCTGTCTCTTTCCAAGAGTCTACTTTAACACATGTGCTTTGTAGCAGCTTCAGAGTAATTCAAGCCAAAAGAAAAAAAGCTTTATCTTGGGACATTATCTCTAAAATCTGACTGTGGGGAAAGCTGAGAAACGCTCTTAAATGTAAACCTCTGGCCACAGTGAAGGTTCTGGAAAAACAGAGTCTTGTGTGAATCTGAGCTTGTTATTGAGAGATGTTGGTGAGTTATAAAACATCCAAAGCATTCTTGCAAGGGATAGGGTGATCTTGACTAGGGGCTGCCTGTTGTTCATGTAGAGGAGGAGTCATAATAGCACGTAAAACGCACAGCTGCAGGCATTAAGCACAACTGAGAAAATGTACCCTGGAAGTTCCTTTGTGATTAAAATGATACCTTAAAAATACAGTGGCTTTCAGGATGAATGCAGAGAACTGGGCTCCAAACAGCATTATTTCATATGCTTTCAAGCTGAGTCTAGCCAAGTTGTTTATAGGCTATCAGCTACCACACTGAGTGCCATTATGCAACAAGTGGAACAGTCCTGTACTTACATTATATTACTTTGGCCATTTTGCATGTTTTAGAGCCTTTAAGTTATCTTTCTCTTGGGTTCTGCAGTGTGAGAGCAGCTAATGATATTCTGTAGCTCTGTTGAGGCTGGAGCACTATGTTTTCTCTACTGTTTTCTGCTCCCTACCATGACAGTCACATTTCTATCAAGGAAGATTGCTCAGAACAATCAGAGCTTTTAATGAAACTCTAAAACTGTATTTTCAATGTTTTGAAAGTTAACATTTTTAAAAAGTACTAAAGAATCCTTTAGAAAGTTCAAATATGTGGATTGTTGCAGAGTCCAGGTGATCTTCCTGCTTAGCAACATTTCATAGAACCCAGAGAAGCAACTAAGGGGTACCAACAACACAAAGACCAGAAAACTTCTAATATGCCTCAGACAGACAGTTCCTTTCAGGTGAGAAATGAAGCCATCTTAATCACTTTTTCAGTCCTGAACAAAATATTCTCTTTCTCCCATATTTTGCTCCTATCCCTGTTGTATCTTGCTATACAATTCATCTTTTATGACAGTTAGAATGTTCTTTGTCCAAAGTTGTACTTTTATACTTCTGTTTTCACATACTCGTATGCCTTGGTTTTGTGTGTACTTTGTTACCTTAGCAGCAGTAAAGTTCTGTTTAATCTTCCATGAAGACCTGGTATAACAATGAATCATTCTTACCATGAAATCTTTAGAAACTACCCCTGCCCCTCCTATAAGCATTGGAAACTGCTCATAAATCATTTTAGCAATGTTTTTAATTTATTACATTTTCTCTACTTAACTAGATGTTTGTACCATTGTCTTCAAACCTCTAGAACTGTACAATAGAAATGGAGTTAGAGTATGGCCTTAAATAAATGGCCTCAGGACATTTACCAGCAGCAGCTGCAGGACAGAGCATGATATCCAGTCTTAACCTGTACACCACCTGAAAGTGAAAAATGTCACGTGATGATGTCTGATTGGTTTTACTCCCCACAGAGTAATAGTTCCCTGCTTAGGAGCCATGTAAAGTAAGAGGCTGCTCTACAAGCTTTAAAATCTTTAACTACTCAGTGTAATGTTTCTTTTCCCTAACTTTCTAGATTACTTCCACGATGAACTAGCTTCTTGATGTGTATGGATACACTAGCAAAAGAGATAAATGAGAAAGCTGTCTGGATTTTCAATGCCTGTGTTGCATCCCAATTGATACCACGAAGTTAGGAGTGCCAAAATTTTAGCCCAAAATATTATAAATTTACTTATAAAAATGGAGAACTGTAAGAAAATTCATTGAAATGCAGATTTGTTCAAAATCTGCTTCAAAGGGTGTTTGAAAGGATACTTTAATTAAGTTGTTGCATTTGTTGTCAACTGGTTGAATGCAGGTGGGAAGCCCCCTGCTCTGTCTTGGATGGTGTCTCTAAACATGTGTGGAATAAGGATGCTGAAGCTTTGGCTAAAGCTGTGTCAAGTGTGATGGTTGGAAGACCTCCATGAGCTCTGACACTTTAGCTCAATTTGAGTCTATCAGCTCTGGCCATAAGTTTAGCTGCTTAGACTCTGTTTTGAAACTCGAACTGTAGGGACCTCCTGACCTAAGGGCTACAGGAGCAAAAGGGAGAATCTAAAAACAAAAAGAAAAATGTATATTGCCTTGGCCGGCTACAGATTAGTTTGGGGTATTTGAAATGGAATAGTGGGTCTGGATTCCTCCAACAGGTGATAGTTTTACCTTTTCAACTACCTCATTTTTTCCCCATAGATTTTTGTGAATTTATGCAGCTCCGAAACACTTTCAAGTGAACTGAAATGAAAGTTGTTTGTTTTCCAGATGAGAAAGGAGACTGAATCTGTGGCTTTCGAAGGTTACAAAGTAGAAGATTCTTTAAAGGAGGGGAAACAACCTTTAAAATACCTTAGTTACAGTTTTTACAGTCCCATTAGAATTCTTAACTTCTTTATTTACAGCTCATGCTTTTTCCAGTTAGTGCCATTGCCACATAATTTCTCTAGGCTACTGGTTATGTGTCAAGGCTCTCTCTGATAGGTAGGAGCATCCTCTTCTTCTATTTACTGAGACATAAAGGTGTTCAGCAGCTTTCAGAATCAGACTTGCTATAATATTTTTTCTTTTTTTTTTCCCCAGCTATATTTAAGAAATATATTAGAAAGCAGGAGTTATTACAGTTTAGTGCTACATACTAGTACTGTGAATGAATCACATACAACCAGCTGCAGTGAGTTGCCCTGATTCTATTTGTTTCATAAAATATGGCCAAAATTGAATATTAAAGCCAATATTTTCTAGTAGTGAGTAAGTAGAGAAATAAGTGGGAAGTAAGCACCTCCATCTTTTAAAGAAAACTTAAAGAAACACAGGAAAATATGTTGTCAGAAATAATCCTGCCGTGTGAAGGAAATTCATTGAGTAAGGTAATGGGAATTTTCCAGCAAATTCCTATAATTACACACCTATCACAGAATTTTAACAAGCTGTTTGGTGTTACCTTACAAACCAACATAAAGAAAAGTTTGTCTCCTTCACTCCTTTTGCTGAGCAATCAGCAGCAATTAAGCAGTAAACACTTGTTGGTCACCGGTTAGTGGTTCCCACAGTAAAAGTTATGCTCAAGTGAAGACAGGAGCACTGAAGCCAGAAAATCTTAACCTTTGTACCTAAGTGTACTCTGAGGAAGTTTACTCTTTTTTTTCAACAAGCACTCTCATGAAAATGAAGTAATGCGTAGCTATAAATCTTTGCAGGATTGGTAATTGAATTCACATTTTGGGATTGGACTTTATATTGCTGACATTAAGCTCCATTCCAGAGGACAGTGAAGTCAGCTTAAAGCTTCCCAATGACTTCCACAAGATAAATCAAGCTCAAAGTGAGCACTGAGCATTTTATGGCTCTTGCTAGGTATCCTCTTCAAGACCTGCCGGGTTTCAAAACAAATGATCAATATTAAAATGTAAAGAAAGTTTTAAGGACATATTTAGCAGCAAGTCAAGGTCCATGCTTAATCTGGACAGTGGAAGATCACTGAGGGCAGTGGCAATGCAAAGGTGTGAAGGAAGCTGACACCATGCACTTTAGCATTGGGGTGAAACGGTTGAAAGGGAGAGTTTAGTCGGAGGAAATGAGTAACCATCTGGCTGCATGTAGAGAAGTAAGAAGATGAGGGTTACAACTGTAGTAACATGTGTAAGGCTGCCAGCTATGTGGTTCTTAGACTTTAAATAAAGACAGGCTGTGTCCTCACAGACCCAAAAGCTGACAAGGGCTGTAGGGATTCTCCTTGGCCCCTTGCAGATGAGCTGACTGACGAAGGGTTATTTGGGGTTGTCTGCTTATCCCTTTGATTAATAACATCTGTTCCATAGCTGACAATACTGGGAACTGTACATCTATACCAGAGAATGAAAACGGGCAGCACTGTTTAACTCCTTTGGGATGTATGGTGTAGGACAGCTCTCTTGCCCAGTGGCCTACTCACCTTGTGTTGTCCCTCTAGCTTGCCTCGACAGGGATACCTGCCCAGAACGGCTTCATTTTCCACCTCTTTGCCGCAGTAAGCGGCGGCCAGCGGGGCCAGACCGGGCCCCAGTGGAGCAGAGCTGACAGCTCCGCACGGGGCAGAAGGACCAGAAGCAGCCTGAGCTGTGAGCGAGGAGCAGCTTTGTTGGCGGGGTAGGTCAATTTCACACGTTGTTCACCTCGACCTGTGAGCAGCGCACCTGGAGGGCGGCGCAAACCCCTCTTATCCTCCCAAAGGCACCCGTGGCACCAGGTAGTCCCGGGCGCTGGGCACGGCAGCTGGGGGCGGGCAGGCTGCCGCTCGTCTCCGTTTACCCGGCAGGCGGGCGCGGGCAGGCTGCCTCCCACCCCCGTCCTGCGGCTGTCCCCGCCCGGGCAGGACTACAGCGCCCGTCGGTCCCTGCGCGCCGCCCCCACATTCCCGCCTCTCGCCGCTATCGCCTGCCTCTTGCCAGCCGGGAGCCGGACCCGGCTCACGGAGGGGGGCTGCGGCCGCCGGGCAGGGCAGGGCAGGGCGGGGGTGCTGCTGCAGGCGGTGGCCGCCCTCGGGGGCGGTGGCGGGGTGGAGCCGGGCGGCCCCGGCCCCATCCGTGCGGGGGAGCGGCTCCCGCAGCCTCGCTGCCCTGTCCCGTCCGCTCCCGCCGCCGCGGCTCATGAGGTGAAGATGGTGATCCGCGTCTTCGTCGCCTCCTCCTCGGGCTCGGTCGCGGTGAGTGGGGGCGAGCGGCGGGGAGGAGGGAGGGAGGGAGGGGAGCGGGGCCGCCGCAGGCAGAGCTCAGCCTGCGGGGCCGGTGCTGCGCGGGGCTGGAGCCGCCGCTCGCCCGCCCCGCGGCTGCCGAGCCTGCCCTCGGCTCCCAGCCTTCGTCCCTAACGCCGAACACGGACCCCAGACCCCAGAGTGCGTCCTGTCCTGGAGCGCCGGGCTGAATTCGCCAGGTTTGCGTGTGCGTTGGGGAGGAAAAAGACAACTATCCCCCGCAAGGTTGCCAGAGCTTAAACTAGTTCGTAAATTGTCTTTGGCAAATCAAGCACCCCGAAACCCCTTTGTAGGGGGCAAACCTTGGGTGTGTTTAAAGGGTCTTGAAGGTGATTAAACAGGGCTGAACTTGCCCGCTTGGGAGGCGGTCAGCAGGGGAGACCGCCCCGAGGGGCACCGAGCCCGGGTAGGTACGGTGCCTTGGTGCCTGCACCGCTGCAGGATGGACAGATAAACACAAGGAGAGCCCAGGGACACTGGGCTTCAGGCCACCAGCACCTCTCTGCATTAAGAAATACTCTAGAAAAGGTACAGTTCCTTTCAAACTCTTTTTTGAAAAAGACATCACTGTTTAATTGAAACTCATGCATCATTCTCTTGTTGAGTTAATTATGTATGTGACCTATGAATTTCCATATTTTCATATAAAGTGACAGTTTTCCGTTAAGGAAATCTGGATATAAGTGTTCTACTAAATTTGTTCTTTAATGACAAACATCAGAAGGATTTAAATATAATTGATGTTCTTTATGCTTCAGCAGTGAGGCATTTTTTGCGTTGCAGAAGGATGTAGCAATGAATTTTCCCATCTGAAGATTTCTTGTGTGTTCACTTCCTCCAGCCTTTTACTGTGTGGTACTAGTTTTCAGTTCAGTGGCATGATGACAGCTATATGTTCTGATATGTTTTGGCATGAAGTGTTCAAAATGCTTAGTGGCTGCATTACAGCTAATAAAAACTAATTACCCATTTGAGTAGCCAACTGAGTAAACAGAGTGTCTTCAGAACTCTATAATCCAGGTCTATCAAGCATCCATAAGAGAAACATCTTCTTCCCCTCATGGGCAGTTGTTTCATGCTCTGGTAGCTTAGTATTGCTAGGTTTAGTTTCTGTTTCATGCCTCATAGGTTGAACAATAATGCATGGGTTTGTGTTTTGTTTTTGTTGAAGCCATAGAAAAGGGCCACATAGTTAGCTCACCCACATCTCCAGTCTGCAAGGAGGTTATTGATAGGGGTTTTTGGTTCTGCTCTCTCCGTACACTGGCTGTCTGCAAGTACATATCCTGTTAGCAGCAGCAATATAAACCTCTTAACTATCTATTAACCCAACAAACCAAATCTGAATTTGACAAGCAATTTAATTTGCACATTAGTTCACTTGCTGACTTTTTTTCTTGGTTGGACTACAAGAAAATGATATGTAATATGGGTAAGAGTTTGTATGCTGGTGATAGTGAAGTTTCTTCATCTAGACAGCAGTACATCTGAGTACAGCCTAGCCAGAGAAAAACAGATTATTTAGTGATTGAAGGTACTGTTATACAGGACAAGAGCTGTGACATCTTTTCTGTCTTTTTTTCTTCATCTGTGTTATTGCAGCATTTAAGAGCTTTCATTATGGGCTAGGTTCCTGCTGTTCTCAGTGTCATATCATGGAGGCTTTTTTTCTGTGGGCTTTGCAGGGGGTGTCTGTAGATCCTGGTTAAGTGATGGAGGAAAATGAAAAAGAAAAAACTAATATTAGCTAGTTATGTGGGAATCTGCATCTGGAGAAAAAGATGGTTATTATATTGTATTACATGTCTCTAAACATGGAAGTTTTAAACTTATTTTCATTCTCCTAGAACTAAACTTTAGTGTAAAGGAAACAAAAAGTGTTTGAGTATCTAATTCCTTGTTTTCTCCTCCAGCCTTCAGCACGACTACATCAGCTGTTTTTTGGGATCCTGTGCAATTCATGAGACAGGATGATTTCCCTGTCTAGAGAAATGAGTATCCCTTTTTGATCCTACTCTGTCTCCTGCTAAAAATGGTGTCAGAATCCATGATTTAATTTCTACCTGTAGGTCAACCTGAGTCAAATTGTAATCTAGCTGCTAGTGAGAGTGGATGTTGCTCAGATTAGTATCTGACCTGCTGTAATTGACCAAAAACTTCTATATGTAATACTGACTGATAAACAAAAACAATGTTGTTTTGACACAATTCACTTTCCTAATCTCACTACACATACTTTGTTAAATTACTTTTTATTTAAAAAAAAAAGTCCATGTAGACTCTAGGATAAGCTTTTGTTTTGGTAAATATAGTGAGCTAAACTCTTTGTGTGTGACTCCTTTTGAAATCTTCAGAATACTGAGGTCAAATGATAGGCATTTGGCTGAAATATTCCTGAGAAATATACTGGTTATGTAGTATATAACCAGGCTTCAGTCAGCACAGGATTCAGTTTGCATAAATATAATTTCCTCTGGAAACTACTAAAATATTTATTGATCTCGATACTTAGTGTAATTTCCTTTGTGAGAAAGAAGATAAAAATATGCAATTGTCATACATAAGTCTAAAAGATAAGCGCACACAGTGTTTTTAGGGGTCATTCAGAAGAATGAGAAAAGGAAATAATTGGAGCAGATGAGAAGGAGCCAAGAATAATATGAATTTTCCCTTCATTTAATCTTGGAGTTCTCCCTGCAATATCTTCCAAATATCTGAAGGTTCTTAGACCCTTGAGAGGTTACTGGTAATAATTGTTTTTTTTGTGGTTTTGTTTTGTTTGATTGGGGTTTTTTGTTTTTGTGGGTTTGTTGTTTTTTTTAATAGAAGCTATGAGTATAAACTCCTCATGAGCTTCAAGCAGCTCACGGATCCCAAAACCTAGCTATTGCTTGAGTGGAAACATTGATTTTCAGTGTTTAGGGAAGCTGGACTGTGGTTTTAGCCTGTAGGGACGCTGTAGACAAGTTTCTGAGACCTTCTTGTGAGAAAGGAGGAGAGAGGCATTGTGTGTGTGTACATTTCTGAATAACCTCATGTTGTTTGAAGCATGCATTAGGCAGATCAGATTGAATCACAATGTGAAGCCTCTGAATAGGCAGGCAGGCATGTTTCTACAAGCCTTACTGTCTCCTACTTTTTCTGACCTGAATTTCTACTTGTGCTGGTAAGCTGTGTCTTGAATTCCAAGCACTTCTTTGTAGGGCTGGGGAGACAGGCTTTGCTACTCCTCCCTGATAAGGACATTCAATGTTCTTTTGTGCCTAGGAGAAAGGTTATTTTTAAAGTAGCCTTTGCTTTTCTCCCTCAGCAGCGCTTCACTGTTTTCAGGAAATAGCTTATGTCCGTGTTTTTCACCAAATCATTCCTAGGTGACTGTAATTTTATTTGTTTCACTTTTCTGAGTCTATTAATAAAAATTTACATTTGTGCTACCATATTATGTATTGACTCGTAGTTAAATGGTTTTCAGTGTTTCAAAGCAGCTCTACCTTTGTCAGGAAGCTGGTAGCATGAGCTAAGTATTCTATGTCTGGAATTCTTACAATTGTCTAGAAATACCAAACCAGAGAAGACTTCAGTTTTGCAGTCAGAGGACTGAGGATCATGTAAGGGGAATATCGTTGAAGAACTTTCAGATAATGGAGAAACTTCAAACAACTGCCTCACTTGTACTTTCTTCTTTGTGATATTTATTTATTGAAACTTCACCTGTTAAGCTGGACAGATAATATAGGGAAGTTAATGGAATAATGACACAGTGGGCAGAATCTACTCTGACTAGTGAGAGATGTGAACACACAAAAATGTCAATGGGAAAGCATTTCATAAGGTGAGAAGAACACATCACTGAAATGAATTCCATTTAGTGTACAAGGGCAAGTGCTGCTCAACCACATTCTCCATGAAAACATGTTTAGAGGGACAGGAGGGTTTTAGAAGGAACAGCAACAACTTGAGAAGAATAGACTTTTTTTAAATGACCAAAACTTGGACTTTGACTCCTGCTACTGAAGAGAATTATGGATTTTTTTACTAGGAAGCTTGATAAGTGCAGTTACAGTTAAATTGTTTCTACAGCAAATATTGGGTTTATGAGACTAAAGCTTGGGTTTTGTTTAAGCGTATTATGGAGGTCAAACAAGTTGGATTTTTTGTTTCCTGGAATGATTTTAAATCACATTATAAAACGTTGGAATGTCAGAATAATTACAGTCAAGTTTGTTTGGTTCACGTGTTGTTGGGTAATGTAATGAAGACAAATACAGTGCTAGCATTCTTAAGGCTGAACCGGTCTCCTATCAATGGTGAATTTCAACTCCACCCATGTTTGTACAAAGTCATTGTACTTCAACATTTCAGGAATATTGTGCATCTCACTGAGTGGGGTGGAATAAGTTAATTTATAATATGACACTTAGAATATCCACCATCTAACTTTTTTTTTTTTGCTTCTCTGCACCCCAAAAGCACAACAGTCTAAATTGAAAGTGATTTGATTGAGTGATTTAAGTGCCTTTTGTGAAAACAGTTAGTTATGGTGGTGATTTGCAGGAATTTACAACTTGTTGCATGTAATTTACAGAAGTTCAACTACCTATAATATAATAATCTTTGCAAATTATAAACATTATCATGATTTTTTAAGTTTATAATTTAGTAAAATCAGAGCAGCAGGTAAGTTAGCTTTTCAGAATTGAGACAGTCTTTACAGTTAGAAGTGATCCTGCAATATCTACTTGGGAAGTAGTAGTAAATTCTTAACCACAAAATTGCCTAACTTGTCAGCATGCCGAGGGTACACCTGTTGGATTGGATCTTCAAAGCCTGATTTATGAATCCCACATGAACATGGTACTTTGTCACTTGGTCAAGATGGTGCTTTTGGTTGTGCACCTGCAGAGCGATGCTGTAACCTCAGCAGTGATACTGGATGAAAAAAGCTGGATCCTTTCTCAGTCACTGGACGCATCATGTATATCCATGTCTTGGACATTAACAGTTATGCCCATAGGAGAGATCTGGAGACTTTCTGGATTTAGTCCCTTTGACTGACAAAATTAGTTCCCTCATTCTTCCTCAAGTTTCTTATCGTCAGGTCAGTTGTTTCATATTCCTCTTTGCTGGCTTCTGTCAGTCCTATTTTGCAGGGCTGTGGTAGAGGGGGTTTGAGAGCCTCACTCATGACTGTGGATTCTGTGAGGCAGGGAGGGCAGTGCTGGTTTTCACCTTTAGCTGGTTTTCACCTTAAGGCCTGTGGATCTAGGTTTCAAGTCTGTATTCCAAATAAGTCTAAATTCTAGTTAATTCTCCTGCCTTGTGATAGAGAGAACTGTGAGCCTCTGAACAGCAGTTTAGATAGCTCAATGAACATGTTCAGGAGGGAGCCGAGTGAGAACCCTAGTCACAACGATGCAGGTGGAATTTGTGTATGTTATTCAGTACCTAACAGTTGCACCATTCTTGTATGCTCTAGTGCTTTTCAAATATTTACATTTCTTCTTGGCAGATAAAGTATGTCAGAAATAATGCTACCTTGAAGAACATGCTGTGGACTACACAGTGTCATGAGCAGTAGGACAGTTACTGACCTTTGATTACAGTTGTAGCTGTAATAAAATTTCAAAGGAGGTGTTGTTCTGACTGGGTTTAAGAAAACTTTTCCCCTTTGTTTTTCTATAGAGTACAGCAGTGTCAAAGTGCGAGTCCCCAGATGGGCATACTTCACTGGTGGTGACCTGTTCTCCTTAATTTTCCACCCATATCATCAAAGCCTAGAAATTCTTTTTCCTGACCCTGATCATAGTGTCAGTGATTACTGGATGTCACATATAACTGAATTTGAATATATTAATGAAAAAGAATATTGAAATAATAACTAACTTGTATGCAGTTTATTAGTACAAATTACTTTTGGAATGCTTTTATTTTCCATATTGTTTTGCGAAATGGAAATTAATTTGGGCACATAACTATCTAGAGAAGGAAAGGGAGGGATTAAAGTGTTTGCAGTTCTTTGGTTGTCCCCATTTTGTTGTCTGACAGTAGTACACCAACATATAAACTGTCACATTTACAGTTGTCATTGTCACATTATTCTCTGCCAACATTGCTCCTGCAGAGAGTAACTCCAGCTGAGAGGTGAGGCTGGTGGCTCCCATGCTGGAACACTTTGGGTCACTGCACCTTCTCGTTTCAGTGCTGCTTAAATGAAGATCCTGGTAGCAGCAACTTTAATCTGGTGAATTCCAATTGAAAGCAGTACATTTTCCATATGCAGCCTACTGCATGCTGAATGTCTGGTTTCTTGTCACTACAAACTGATTTTCACTACATTTTGGCATCACAGAACTGCTTTCCCAACATTTGTTCAACTATTCTTCTGTAAACCTAGGTCAGATATTTGCTTCCTCTCTACAGACCTTTTTTTTCCCCAGAAAGTATTATTTGGGCAAAATATGCTAAGCACTAGAGGTTTGGGTGGTGGGTTTTTTGTTTGTTTGTTGTTGTTGTTTTATTTTATGAACTAAATATCTATGTAAAAAGAGATATTAAAGAAGATATTGAATTAAGGTAATTGCTGGACTAATGCGAATCCTGTGATCTGCAGTCATTTACTAGTTTGTGGTGTTTAGTGCAGTAAATTCATGTAAGATGTGATCCAAAGTTTGTTGAAACTGGTGAAAACATCTTCATTGTCTGACTGGGCTTTTGTTCAAGCTAGATGACTTCCACGCTTGTCATTAAACCCAAATGGTATCTCATGTGTATGAAAAGTTCAGGACTTCATTAATGTGTATTGTTCTGAAATTTTTTTTTCATGCCTGTAAGAGAGAAAATGCTCCAACTTGGAATTGCTCAAGTATGTCTGCAACATTACGTGTCCTCATTAGCAGTAAGGAGGCATGAACCTCAGGATATAATCTACCTAAAATGAAAGAACTAGCTTGTTGGTAGAAGGGTTGTATTGGACTCCTAAGCCTCTGTCCTTTGGCAAACCATAGCAACTGAGTACCAGCTACATGTTTTACAGTCCACATTCTAGGCAAGAGAGCTGAATTTCCTGAATCTCCACCTTCTGGTGGACAGTAAGGCTAGAAACAAATAATTAGTTCCTGCAAAGTTATGTCTCTCTTTCATTACTGAATATTTCCCCATTTTTAAGGTTTAAGGACATGTAGGTAAAATCCAAGAAAAGTGAAAGTTTACTAGGCAAACTTACCTGATAGTGCCAAAGCCCAGCAAATCTTGCCAATGTAGTGGGACAGTATTTATTCAGAGTGAACTATCTTTCTTAGTACTTGTAAGAGCTTGAAAAAAAATCCTATATTTTAACGGATAGATTGAATATTCTAGTTCTAATAGTCTTGCTAAAAATGAAGTATACTGCTAAGTTTCACTTGCTATATGAATGCTTTTGGTTTTAATTTAAATACAAGCAAAACTTAAGTCTATAATTCAACGTGTTTCAGCTGACCACTGATTCTCTCTGATACTCTTCTGTACTATCCATTTCCCAGAGTAATTATTTCAGACAGTTTATAAATCTGTGTATCCAATAAGGGAAATGTAGAAGAAATTATTAGTTTTGGAAAAATAGTCAGCATTTAAGGAAGTTCGTTGTCGTATAAAATCATTATCACCTTTGTCTTTAGCAATTTGAATGGAACTTGGAGATAAAGAATTGTCGCTTAACTGGTAACCAATGTATCTCATTACTAGCAAGTACACTAATGGCAACAGCTTCCTCAGCTGCAGCCTCAAGTGTTGATCCCCTAAGGGAGTCTGTCCAGAAGGAAATGCTGCTATCTGTGTTTTGCTTGCTAAGAGGAGTAATGAACACAGAAATGCTGTATTTTGTAGAATCTATTCCTAGTTGAAATCTACTGTATCTAGCATTCCAGTATGTCAGTGTTTTTTAGCAGCTTAATTTTTAAATAAGTTTTACAGATGATAGTTAACGTTATGCAAGTCCCATAAGTTGGTAAATTTCCAGCTTACAAGATGAGAGGATATCTAGAGGCAGCAGTAGCGTTTCTTACCTGTAGCTGGCAATGGAAAAAGTCTGCAGTTACCTGCAAAAGTTCAAAAAGCTTCTGAGTTACTAAGTAGCCATGAGATTGTTTCTGTAATCATCTCTCCCGGGGTTGGTATATTGTTTGGTCGGCACTCACTAGATGGGCAAATTGAGTCAATTCAGAAACTTAAGTCACTGTTGACTGTTGTTTCTGAAAACACCAAATTTTAGTGTGACTCATGTAGGTGAGCAAAGTGTGACCTGATCTTTCAAGAAGTGACTCAAAGTTGTTGGTAAGAGGGTGGAAGGGGTGACTGAGATACAAACATTGTACAGGCAATTAATTTAACATGGTTTGTCTCATAGCAAGAGAGCGTGCATATAAAGCTTCCTTTCTTTTCTTGCATAGGCTTTAGACCTCCATCTGTGAAGTTTTTTTGGGGTGAAATCTTTTAATTATTTTGTTCAAAGCTGTGGCAGTTCTTCCATTCAGGTGTGCTGCTTTACTGTAAGAGATATTTGTCACTATTCTGAACGGGCTGAGTCTAAAGTGTGTGGATATTCTTCTTTTGGGGTGAAAAGAGCTACAGTGATGAGGAACCTTCTCCAAACCAAGTTATTTCTATCTCATTAGTGGGGGAAGAGAAAAACAATTTGATTTTACATCAGTAAACAAACTTATTTAGTCTAGATTTAATATTGTACTTCACTATAAACTAATCAAATTTGGCACAGAGAAAAGGGATTAACTGTCTTGCTAGCTGATTTATGAAGAGAAGCTCTTAGGAGATGCAGGTTGTTCAGTGAGTCATGTGAATCATCACAGCATGCCCTTCTGTTGCTGCCCATCTCCCTTGTGTAGGACAGACCTTGCCTTCACAGTTTAGAGTTCCAGGATTTGTTTTGCTGTTCTCTCTCTGGATAACTAATCCCCACCCTTCCTACTAAGACAGTGTGGGAAAACACAAATTGTTTCTCATTTTACTGCAAGGAATAAACTTGCACACATTAACACCTGGGAGAGACCTTTGTATATGCATTAACCTGTATTTTGTTTGAGTATACATATGTAGAAATGTACTTTTGCATACACACATATATATGGAGAGAGAGAGAGAGATAGATCTACATATATATATGGAGATAAATATATATGGTTATGTATATATATACAGTGTATGTTATGTATGTTTATATCTGTGTATATGTATGGATGTAAGTATGTTTCTTAAACTTGGAATCACCGATAGATACTAATTATCACTCGGTAAAAATTAAACCACTGATTTTTGGATCCCCAGAAGAGAAATAAAGTTCTGGTGTGTTGGTTACTCAAAATATGTCAGCATCTGTCAGGGCTGTGTCAAAAATGCCTGGTATCTGTCTTCTGTGTAAGCTAGAGTGCTGAAATCATGGTGCTTGCTCAGCTATCTCTGTTATTCCACATCTCTGACCTATACTTAAAACTTTACTTCCATAACTTATTTCAGATAATGAGGTGTTTACAAAATATCAAAATAGCTATACCACTGTAAGATACCCACCAATATAATTGTGATGGCTAATGGGGGCATGCAGTAGCATAAATATTTCCCTTCCTACCTAGGAAAAAGGTAACATGGGTGTAAACAATGTTTTGAGGATTTTTATCTAGCAGCTCTCACAGGGCTATTGGAGGCAATTGAAGACCTTAGTGCTGATAACTTCTAAGTTGCTCTTCTGCCTGTTACAGAGCTCCAGGACAGAACACATGCCTGCAGTGTTATGCAATGCTCTTTGTCACAGCCTTGAGCATTTGCTTTCATGAATGTGAAGATGGACTAGTGATACATTGGCCCATGAAATTGAGCATCTGCAGCACCAGGCCATGCCCAGTTTTGTCACTCTTGCAGGAGTGATGATAACTTTTGGCAAGCTTCTACTTGTGACAAAACCTTAAATAACCACAGTTTGTGGCTTTCTGAATGTCTCGTTTCATGGGACTGTTCTGTTGCAAACTACCAACAGGGTTACCCTCAGAGCTTTTTGTTTTTTGTAGGTAGAGCCCTGAAACCATGAACTTGTATTTCGTGTTAAATGGAAATCAAAGCATGATTGTGTATGTTCTCTTTACACATGCTAACAAGTTTTTCCTGTTGGCTTTTGGATTTTTATGTTTTTACAAAAAGGCAGAAGATTATTTACTTTCATATGTTAGGAAATATGGCCCATCGAGATTCTTTTCACCAATGCAGGTCCCGTGAATTGACTGGATAGATCCCAGTTTAAGCAAGGGAATGTGACTCAGTAAAAAATTCATCAGAATTTAACAGTGGAAATTCTATCACAACTTCCACAAGTTTGTTTTGTGTCCTGGCACTTTCGTGTGCTGCAGAGGATGATATTGGGTATTATCAGTGCTATTAAATCCTTTGAGTGATTATTTGGAAAAATTTAAAAGTAACATTACAAATCAAATTTCTTAATTATGAAATTGGGGTCTGTGTTTTTTAGAGAAAGACAAATGAATTTTTGTGTGTCTTCATTTGAAAGGAAGCTTCCTTTGCTTTGTTGAACAATATAGCATCAGCAACTGTAACCTGTCATTAAGTTGCTGCAGGGATAATAGTTAAATGATCCCTGTCTAATCTAAAGAAATGCAATTCAAGTGTGCATTAAACCTTTGATCTGGATCTGCATCTCCTAAGGTCAGACAGTGTTCCTGAAACATCTCTGAGTGATCTGATATGTGTATATAGAAGCAGAGATAGGAGTGGCATTTGAAGGATTTAAATAGCATCTAATTTTTCAGTAGGAACCTCTTAGGAAGCTAAAATTGGTTAGAAAGAAGATACAAAACCAGTCTTTGATCAAAGAAGACAGCTGCTATGAAGGCCCTGATGCACAAGCAGTCCCATCCTGCTCAGTGAAACTGGGTTGCCTGCAGCGAGGTCTGTTTTCTAGTAAAGGTTCCCAGCATCAGGCCCCAGCGTATGAAAATCTATGGTTTTATGCAGAGTGGTATTCAGTGATAACTTTGGCTATGTGGAGATGACTCCTGTTGACCTTACAGGAAATGTGTTTGCAGTTTATGGGATAATAATCAGCTGGCTGCTGTGTTTGGGGATGTAACTGGTCACTAAGAAAAGCGTCTGCAGAAGTATAAAAGAAAAGAGAATTTACAGATATGGAGCTCCAAGAACACATTATCTACATGGATATAGCTGCATTTGTTGAAAGAGAAATAATGTTGACATTTATTAATAAAGTTAGAAGCCTTGTTCTGCTCAGTTGAGTCAAAGATAATTTTATTACTGATATGAATAATAGCAGTGGCAGTCAGCCTTGGTTTAGAGAATGATATCAACAAAATCCATCATCCTAGCCTTACAAAAACATGCTGATAGAATGTTGCAGTAATATAGTCCAAGTTTATCTGAAGTATGACATTTGTCTAGAGCCACAAGTGCATTTTTTAGTTGCAGGTTCATATACTGCTGGGAAAACATGTAAATATCTGTAAAAACATAGCATAACAAACTCTGAATGACTTGCATTGCTATTACTGCTGTTACTTGCATTGTCAGAGTGTGTATATCTGTAGTTGGCAGAATGACACATCTGTGCCATGTGGATAGTAACTGTCAGAAGAAAATAAGGAAAGCATTGACAACTTTATTTCACATACTTGTTTTTCAAATTCTTGGGAGCATTTTGAAATCATAGTATCTCTGATCCTTTAAGATGAGAAAACAAGTAAATATAAGCATAGTCCTTTTAGGGAAAGGCTAGATTTCCTACCACCCCTACCCCCTCAAGTGTCCAAGAGGTCTTATCATTCCTCCAAATTCCTGGAGGAGGATTAGTACTTATGTGGGAGAAATATGGCTTATGTGGGAACAGGATTTTCCATTAAGCCCAGCATGCCTCTGCTGGGCTAGGCAGTACTTCAGTTTTGGAGCTTGCCTAAATGTCCTTAAAAACTCTACCATACTGTCAGGAGACTCTGCTGCATGTGACATCTTGCAGACCCACATTCTACATTCACTGGCTCTTGTTTCTGGAATAGCTGGAGCTGCAGTTGGCTGTAGCTGGCTGTTGGGCTATGGGTCCTGAGTGACAAAATATAGAGGGTGCAGCCTCATGAGTATGGTAGAAGATGGCCAAGAAACTTGTATCTTGAGCTGACAGAACTGAAACCCCACCCATGCAATGAGGCTGATTACTTGTTACGCCTCATGGGCTGCTGGGTGTTTTTACCCATTCTAATAGGTAGATACTCCTACGCCACTGGGTTTTGATGCTTAAAGCTAATGAGAAGGAAGAAATATGACCTACGTTTTTTAGTGCAGAAAATTTTTCTTTTATATCTCATTTGCAACAAGTACAGAAAACATAGCTGGGGATACTTTATTCATTGTGAAAAACAGTGTGATTGATAAATACATAGAACTAGTTCAAACACTTTCAGTGCTCTGCTGACTTACTGTGTCACAAAAAAAGATAATTGTGTGTTTTCATCTTGAAAGTTTAGGTGATGAACATGTTACATAATAGGAAATGTGTGTTCATGTCTTGTTAGGGAGATTTTGTGGTTTTAAACTTTTATTTTTCTTTGCAGAATTTAGAGTAGAATAGAATATTTCAGTTGGAAGTAACCTACAGTGATCATCTAATCCAACTGCTTGACCAGTTAAGGGCTCACCGAAAATTAATTAAAGCATGTTATTAATGGCATTGTCCAAATGCATCTTAAACATTGACAGGCTAGGAAGCCTGTTCCAGTGTTTGACCACCCTCTGAGAAAAAAGTATAAAACTCCCCTGACACAGCTATTATGTGTCTCATCACTGGGTACCAGGGAGATCAACACCTCCCCCTCCACTTCCCCTCCTCAGGAAGCTGTAGAGAGCCATGGGGTCGTCCCCCAGCCTCCTTTTCTCTAGACTAGGCATGTCCAGAGTCCTCAGCTGCTCCTCACAGGACACTCCTTCCAGCCCTATCACCAGCTTTGTTGCCTCCTCTGGACACATCCAAGGACCTTCACATAAGGTATGGGGCCCAAAACTACACACAGCACTCCAGGTGGGGCTGCACCAATGCTGAGTGCAGAGAGATAATCACCTCTGGTGATGCTGTGTTTGATGCACCCCAGGATGTGGGTTGCACTCTTTGCTGCCAGGATGCATTGCTGACTCATACTATTGAAACATTTTCTTACTTTCCAAAACCTGCTTATAAAATTACTCTCTTTGGTGCTATTTCAGTGAACTTTAAACAATTACCACGTATTTAGCGTTTTAAAAAAATGAAGAAACAAAATGCATTTATCATGTTTTTCTTCCCTTCACAAAATCATAATTCTACCAAGCAAGCTTGATGTACACTAACAAAGTGACATCTCTAAATCCTTGCAGATTTTTAGCTATAGCACTATTGGACTTCCACGGGCAAGATACCAAACTATTCCCCACTCTCCTAACTCTGTGGTAGGAACTGTGAGATTCAAATATCAGCTTTCTGTTCATCTATGCAGGACAGAGTTTCCAATAGTTCAGAACTTGACAGTTCTCATCCACCTTGCTGAGCTGGGACCTTGCTGGAAAGCAAAGGATATTCTTCAGGATCAAATAATTTAGACAAATCAAAAGAAATAAACATATGAATAAACATAATATAACATCGAGATCAGAGAACAACTTGCATTTAGTTATGAGGTACTGAAGAGTAGCTGAATTAATTAGGGTTGCAGCTGTCATCCTTGTATTTATGTGCAGTATACATTTTGGAAAGGAAGATAGATGTTGCTTGTTGAAAGGGTTTGTTTCATGATGCGAAATACTTGCTATAAATGTGCCACTTTGACAAAAGGATGTCAAAGGAGGAGTTAAATATAGAATGCTAAACAGGAGATTTAAATTATTCACTGGCATCTTTGAGAGGTTTCTGTTGGAAAAATGCATGAAAATAACTCTTTTTAATCACTTTCTTAAACTACTGGAACATATGGTAAGTCACAAACAAAACCATTTATCTATTGAAAGAAGTTAACTGCCAGTCGTGGTTTGAATTGTTAGTCTTTTGAAGCAATAGTCTAGTCCTGCAGGATGTTTCCATCAGGAGAAGTTTTTGATAGCTCTGAATATGCATTAGGAATCCCTGAGACCTTATAAGCTGCTCAAAGTTTCTCTTGTCTTTTGTGCTAGCCACTAGGATTGTCAACTTTCTTAAAAAAAAGAAGTCCTAGCACATAATTCTAATAATTTTGACTTCTCAGCTCATTGTTGACTGAGACATTTTAAAAGCTAAATCAAGTTACCAGCAAGCTCTGGTAATCTGCCCTTTGTTTTAGGTAAAGTCCAGTCATAGAAGAATCAGCATGCTTTCCCAGTGTCCTCACAAGGAAATACTTATGACTAGGACAAATCCTGTATCTGAAGCACAAATACCATTTCAAGTGAATAGGAATGTTTTCAGGGCAGTATAATTTCACAGAATGGAGCTCTGTCTGTAGGTTACAATGTACACTAGCAATAGGCTTTGCAAGCTCCCCTACAAGAACAACCAGCTGTACATCCTGACCTTCAATCTGGCAATCACCTGCTTCTTGCCAGGCTAGGCAGGGAACCTTCTTGCTGTGTTTCTTAGTTTGCATGGAGTAGACCTTATCTTCTTTGGCTGCTTGTCTGTCTCTCTGATTTGGAGCTGCCCATCTGTATACTCAGTGGGACTTCCAAGTTCTAGTTCAATTCCTGTTGCAAAGTCTTCAAGTTTTACTTTGTTTTAAGCCATTTTTTATTTTCACAGCAGTGCTATTTTTTTTTTTATAGTTTCACATTGATGCAACAGAATGCAAATTCACATCAATAATTGGAAGATAGATCCAGCTTCAGTGACATTCTTATTCTTTTGTTGAAGAAGTAATGAACCAAAATTTGGATCTCATAATATCTGTTTTCCTGCAGTCCATCAGAGATTCATGTGAGTGGATTTTCAACACTGTAAGGACACATTGTTCCTACTGCAAGAAGAAAATTATGATAGAATCACTTACTTAATTTGTGTACTTTGTTGGCATGTCTTGTTTCCTGAAATACAGAAGAAATCAAAAGAAGTAGACTTAGGAGTGACTTTAGAAACTTTTTCAGCCAAATACAGCTCAAAGGCACCCTGTGTGGTACTGCCTCTAGGTGATTCTTCTGTAGAACCTTCTCCTCTTGCTTTCTTGGTCTTTCCCCTTTTTCTCTTTTCTCGATTTTTGTCTGTCCTTTTCCCTTTATATTTACTGAAACAATGCCTAGTAAACCCCTGAGCAAATTCTCTCTCATCTCTCGTCTTGAGCAGTGATAGATGTATTTGTACTCGCTAAAGACTCCTTCATGTTTCTGAATGCTACTCTATTACTTGCACAGAGAACAATGATTTCAGACAAACTACCTTAAATAAGAAACTTTTCCCTTCAGCTTATGATAGACATACGTAAAGACAGAAATAGATTTAAATGCATTTGTCATAGTGCAACATCTGACAAGAAAAGTATCAGATTACGAATGCTTTGGACGTGGAGCAGTCTACTGTCTTTGTAGCTCTACAGAAAAAGAAAAAAAGCTTTCCTTTGCTGACTGCTTGTGATGCTTTTAAAAAACAAACCAGTCTTAAATTTTAGTTGTATTTCTTAAACACTGGACTCTTTCAAAAATACCATGCATACATTACACTGAGGTAAAAGTGTGCACATTACCTGACTAAGCAGTACTTCAGAAGCTCCCAGAGACCTGCAAACTGATTTTTCGTAAAGCTGAACAGATTGCCCTCCCAGTTCAACAGAGTGTTTCATATTGTGTGTCCTTAATTATGTCTCTGTGTGCAAGCAGAAGATTGCTGCTAGCAGGAGACCAGGGCAGTGCAGACTGCATGTGGCCACTGTTCACAGACTGTTCCATTTCTTTTCAGATTGAAAAGTTCTGGGCTCAGTTTTTACGGTATTGAAACATTTTCTTGAGGATGAAGCATTCAGGTGTTTATTATTGCTTCCTTATGGAGCAGAAATGTATTGGAAACACTGAAAAGAATGCAGATGTTGCTAAGTGTGTTTATAGAGGCATTGCCTCCTCTTGGCTTTTCTAAGGAAGGTGTATGTACACTTGCAGTTAACACTGTTTAGAATTCTGTTTGTTTGATGTGGTTGGGGCTTGCATCTCTTTGTTAGAGCGTAGAATCTTCTTATTACGTGAGAGTATGTGTTAAACCTCATCTGTATGAGAAGTGAAGATTAGTAATCCTCTGCAGTAGCTATATTATATTTACATTTTACACTTCAACAGTCCCTTTGGTTATGGTTGCATGACTTGTAAAGGCAGAGGCTCACATATAATATTTTCAGTTGTAGGAGTGAGCTGAGCTTGTGTTTATGGAACACAAATGCTGCTTATGCAGTTCATATTTCAAATACCTGTAGCTGGTCATGCTTCAGCCTCTGCTAAGCCATTTTCTTAGGATGCAGTTTTGTTACTGATATAAACTGATGAGATTGTGGTACTGGCATTATTGATGCTCCTTCTGTTGTTTCCCTGGTTCCTGCATTATACTTCTGAAGGGAAAGCTGCAGGAGCTACTTGGCAGGAGGGAAGAACATTGTGTCACCTCACTGACAGCCAGCAGTGAGATCTGCTGAGCTGTATTATCAAACTGCGCTATAAAGGTGCCCCTGCCAAATGGAGTACATTCAGATTTTGGCTGAGTCAGTGAGTGGATAATGTGGCTCATGCAGTTCTGGAGTAAGGGCAGGTGTGAGGAAAGTGTAACCAGACGGAAAGGGAGGGAAGCGAATCGGTGGGACCGTCTCCATCTTTAGAGGCACAGGTCTAAATAGGTGTATGCCAGGCTGTGAAACAAGTATTTGAGGTGAACTTAGATGTGCATTCACTTTTCGTTTTTTTCAAATGGGGGACTTCTAAAATGTGCCTGTGGTCTGATAACTTAGAAGATAGCCATCACTTTGTTCTAACTCCGCATGTGTGGTCTGAATATTTTTTTGGGGTGGGATTTTGTGTCAGAAAGCTGGCTATTTGTTCTTGGGATCTGTTTGGAATGAGTGGACAGTTCAGATTAGGCTTTCAGTTCCTTCAGTTCCAGGATGAAGAGGCTGTAGGACAGGCAGTGCAACACATCTCAAGTCACCAGCCAGTGCACGGAGTGGTACCTGCTGTCATTTCCTTCACTTGCAGGCAGGAGGACAGAAACCCAGGGAACACCCTATCTCCAGAAGGTGAGAACTAGAGTCTAGAGCAGAAGACCAACCTTCTGCATCTGCTTTGAGAGCACCACACACACAGCAACATGCCTGCTGACAGTGTGAAGAAATTTGAAACTGAGAATGTGTCTGCTTTGTACCATTTATATTGACTGGGCTAATGAAATAAGGTGGAGAAGTTGTCTTTAATCATGGCTATTTAACAGTTCCTATTAATATTACTACTTGAGTCATCTTGCTTATAGCATATTAGAAGTAATATTCATTTATCCTATTTGAGTTAGATAAGTCCTGGACTAGTGAGTTTTTTGCATGGTATTGAATATCTTGGTTAAAATAGTACAGAATAATGAAATGTTCCTACCATTTAGTAATAAAGAGACCACATGCTATGCTCCTCTGGTTCAGCAGCTGTCAGTAGGCAAGCCTTTCTAGTACAGAAGAACTTCTGAAAACAGATTCAGGAAGCGTAGAGAGGGGGAAAAAAAAAAGAAGGAAACTCTTACCTATTGGAAGTGATGAGAAGCTTCCAAGGAATTTTGGATAGAGGATGTGATCTGATTTTGCTAAACCTTTGCTCCAGTCTGGACATGATTTATGATGGTAACATCCTCATTTTCTCATTTTGCTGTTCAATGAACAATGGGATTTCTCTTGTTACTGGAGAACATACTACTCTCATATTACTTGTGTGGGAAACGGAAATCCTAGAACAGAATAGTTTTTAGTGTGGCCAAAGACATGAAAAGTAAAGTGTCTGAAAGCTGGAAGTCGGGTAAACTCTGAACAGAAGCAAGCAGATATTTTTAAAGTGAAAACAGTTAATTAACTATGGGAACAATTTGCAAAGACTAGCAGATTCTCTGTTATTATCAGTTCAGGAATGGAGCTTTAGAAGGAAAAAAATTTGAAGAAACTCTACTCCTGAGAGGAATTAATTCAGGGATGCTGAAGGTCAGAACAGATAATCCCAGTGGTCCCACCTGGCCAGACCTGAATATGTCTTTTTCCAAAGCAGTCTGAAAGTCAGGCTATCCTCCTGTTACCTGTTGCAAATCAGTATAAAAAAATGAAAACTAGGGCAGAAAGACAGAATACTTGGGCTACAATAGACTTGCTTCATAAATTAGGCTACTGGTTAAATTGGGCTGAGTGATTAGCTCATTTTAGCAGTTTCGTATGTCACAATGGACATCCTATTTTGACTACTTTTTAATTCTAATAAAGACGTCAGCTCTGAATATCAGGATAAAATTGAAATGTTTCTGGGGATTTTTTTCTGTCTTAGTTTTTTGAGTAGAAATATAGATTAACAGTAAAACCAAACCCAGAGAAATGATGTTCAGAAAACAATCACCCTTCTAAAAATAGGGGAGACAATAATTGAATTATAATAGACTCTATCAGAGTTTTCTCATCACATTTAAAGATAGATTAGGAACATATTATGTAAAGATTTTCCTCTGAAACTTCACAGTGGATATATGTTTTGATGGTGTATCTCAGTGTCTTCTGGTGTGCTGAAAGGTATTAAACCCAAAATACTTTGTTGCTGAAGCAGTCTGTCCTGTAAGACTACAAATGCTTTCCCAAAGAGGTGTATGAATAGCCTCCAACCAAGCTTTTCTAAACATGGTACCTCTGACAATGTGAATACTGTTTTCAGGTTCCTTTCAGTTGCATTAGACTCTGGAAACCTTGGAAGCACCAAGGTACAAAGTAAAGTTTTACAAAGAGGATTATCCACCTCCATAGTTTGTCAAATGAGAATATGTATTTCTCCACTGGGCTCTTGACAGGAGCAGATCCTCTGCATAGGCTAGTGAGGAAGGAAGAACTGACACTGCTCTCTGTGCCGTGTTGTCTTTGCTCAGTGTTTCATGTGGCTGAATGCTGGGAGCTTTTAGAGCTCAGAGTAAGCACAGATGAGAGCTGCAGCAGGATTGTGAGGCTGACGCACTCCTGCGGCACAGATCCAGTTGTAGAGGGACACAAAAGGTCCTGTGGTTTTCTTGGGGAATAATCAGCTGGCTTCTGTTGTGGCAGATGCTCTGAGCATCCGTCTTACACAACAAGGCATAATTTAATAGGATTTTAAATGTAACTAATGCTCTTGTTTTAGTTTATAGGCTTGAATCAATACACTTGGGGGAGGAGGAAATGCTACTTTTTTGGCTTAAAATTTTTAAACTATTTTGTTTAAATTTATGCAGCTGGTACATTCACAGCTGATAACTCGTACAGATGTCATGTGGAGAAATTGTGAGGCTTATGGCTAAAAAAAACCCAGTCCAATCTATTTCACTTCAACATCTTAATTAGTTTTATAAAAATAAAAGGAGAGATTAGGAAATATGTGTTTGTGGGAGAATTTTCATGGTGTGAACTGTAAAATAATAGGGATCTGATTAAATCTAAGTTGCAGTTAAACTGCTGCTCAGGGTACAGGGTACTGGAAGATACTGTACTGCAAGGTACAGCAGATGAAAATGGGTACATGTGGCTACATCTGTACTGGTGCATGACCTGGCCCTGAGAAATTGAGCTCTCTAGCACTCTGAAATAGTTCGAAGAATGGTTGCTGACGCAGACAGCTTTGGCCAAGGCCAACTTGGAGTCTCACAAAAAGCTCATGGCCATGATTTAGATGTTACAGCATGCCAGGGATCATTCCCAGTGTACAGTTTGTATGCAGCCACTCTGAGAGGCTGCAGATTTAACAGGCTTGGCCAGATGATGTAAACTGGCTTTGGGGTGACAGGGCTGGACCAGCCACTACGTATTTTGCTAGTTCCTCTGACTAGTGCAGGAGGAATTTCATGTTAGTTTTAGCAGTACTCCACTGTAAGGAAATGACCTCTCTCATACATAATTTTAGATTTTTTTTTGTTGAAAGACAGGAAAATACGTTGGTCTTTCACTTCTACATTTGGAATTTTTAGGACCATGGTAAAAGGTGTGTTGTCTTGGGTAACAGCAGTGATGATGATGTGATAATTTTACTGTTGTTGATAATGTATTAGTTGCATGCAGTTTTAGGAGCTGCCTTCTTGTATGAAAAAGCGATCCTTTCACATATGCCTAAGAAACCCCACTAGTATACGCAAAGAAAGGAAAAAGAATATGACAATGAGACACAAATTTACTATGCAGTAAATTTCACTTCTTAAGAAATACAGTAATTGTTTAAGAGCACTGTTTTTGCAGTTTCTTGGGATGCCTGCCCTCTTGTTTCAAGGAAATAATGATTCCAGCAGTATTTCCTTCAAAAGTTAGTAATTTTTGTGATGCATTTAGATAGACAGACTGGGTTGTGTGACAAGAACAACTAGCACATGCACTTTAAAAATCCTCTAATTTCCAAATAGTATCTAGGTCATATGATACCCAGAGGCATGATTCATCCACCTGGGCTTTATGCCAACCAGCAACTGCATGGATCCAACACTCTAGGAAAACTGTAAAATTCTTAAAGCTGATTTTTTTTTTTTCAAATAACACTACAGCATCTAATTTATAGTTCCTTTCTGAAATAATTAATTTTATTACGCAGATGCAACAAGTACAGAATGGACTGAAAAGAATGCAGAGCAGACCTAGCTGAAAGATGGCTTTCCTTGACCATATAGACTTTAGTTTCAAAGGTTGTTGTCTTGATATAAAGTCCTGTTTGAGGCAGAAGTAGTCTTTACCCGAGTGTATCTGCTTGAAGCCCAGCTAGCCATTAAGGGCTGATCTTAGAGTCATAGGATCATTAAGGTTGGAAATGACCTCTAAGATCATGGAGTCAGCCAATCTTAGCTACAATGACCTAAAACTTGCCAGTGTTCTGCCTCTGTTAGGCTTTTGTATAAAGATGATAATCTCTTTGAGGGGCCAAATGTTCAGTACAAACCTCATGCTATTTTTGTTTTTTGCAAAAAAGTTAATTCTCAAGAGATGATGTCATGCTTGCTTGAAGGCATATGTATTATGCAGACAGACACTCTTAATTAAAGATTCAGCAAGCTTTGCTCAGGAGAATGTAGAGCTGCATTTTAAAATATGTGTAGATGTCTAGGAAAACAAAAATGTGTGTAGCTGGGTTGGGGTTTTTTTCAGATATAATGACATGTTTATCTCAATGAACACTTATAGGAGTGAATTCTTCTGGGACTTGCAAGGTTGTTTACCTTGCATTTCTAGGTGCCTGTATACTTAAAAAATGTAGCCCCTAATGACATTGAAAACTAAATGCCTCTTTTAACTTATAGTTCTGATGAGACCCTTACATGGTCTGTATTACATGTCTGTATTATGGTGGACTTGCTATGACTATTGTTTTTTTTCTTTCTTTTATCTAGATAAAGAAGAGGCAACAGGATGTGGTGAGGTTTCTGGAAGCCAATCGCATAGAGTTTGAAGAAGTGGATATCACCATGTCAGAGGAGAAAAGACAATGGATGTATAAAAACATTCCTGAGGATAGGCAGCCTGCACAGGGCAATCCACTGCCACCACAGATATTCAGCGATGATCGGTACTGTGGAGTAAGTAGCTGTCATGGTTCCAACAGATGATATATGAATATATCACAGCTGGCCTTTTAAAAATCTGAGGTTGCTGTTATGCTTTCTCTAATAGTATCAGAATTAATGGGGTAGTAGGACCAGGTAATGATCATACTGGGAAAATTCAAGTCATTCGTCTGTAAATGCTAAGATCCCCTAGATATAGGGGATTCCCTCCACAAATGTAAAAATTGGCAATGTCACGTGCTTCACGTACAACCTGTTGATGCTAAAGTTCCTTGTGAGACTGCTGTAACTTGGGGACTTGTGATTTTCTTCCTACTTGGGTCTAGTCCAAACACAAAAATTCAGAAGGAAATCTTTGGCACAGTGAATGAGAACATTGTCTAGATTGAGTTATGTTGTCATTGTAATTAAGCTCCTTCTCTGCTGCTGTCATAGTGTAAATTTCATTTATGCTTAGAGTGTCTTTATGCAATCAGTCTCTAGGATAAATGAATAGTATTTGCTGTGAATCTGACAACAGATTAATGGATGGGCTCTTTTTTTTGGTTTAAGCTTCTACATCCACCAGTGCAAGCTGAAGCAGGAACCTTTGATATATACATTCAAACTGATTCTAACTTAGTTCCTGCCACATTCAACAGTGCTGTAACAAAGCTACTTCTGGCTGATGTATTGTTCAGATCTGATGAGAAGTTGTTGACTGCCATGCAATTGTTAATTTAATGTAGGAAGCACATAGGAAGTGATTTAGTATCTTCTGCAACAAACAGATTGAGTGTGATGCAGCAGCTAACTGGCTTCTTGAAGTGAGGTATTTAACATCCTTCCCATATGCTTTGTATTGGCCTTACTTGTTTACCTCAGCAGTAAAACTCATATATATTTTCTTACTTTCAGGTAAGATCTGTCAGTCAAAGGGATGTATCTGGGATGTGGAAGGGATTTTGGCCCTCGCTTATGAGGCAGCCCCTCACAAATAACAGCATTTACATTGCTCTCTGTGATTTTAGTTTGCCTGGGAAATACAACATTTTAAGCTGTTTTTTCTTACCGTTTCAGCTTGTCTTAATAGTGTGTTCTAACCTGGTCTTAGAATTTGCTGTTTGGAATTAGAAAGGCAGAAGATGTCATGCAACATGTGAGATGATCTCATTAATCTGTCTGCTGAGCTGATAGCCAGTTTGGTTGAGCAGAGTTAATCCTATTACTAGACTTCACTGTCTGCATAAACATCTTTAAAGAGCAAACGTGCTTTGAAGGAAACCATATTTTCTAGGATGAAAGAAGTATGCACAGGATCTCCAACATTTATCAGTTAGCCTGCAGCATTAGTTGATGAAGTTCTTAGGTAATGTTGATGAAGTTCTTAGTTCTTAGTAAGTGTGGAGGCAAAACATGCAGGAGACAAAGGAGGTCAATGCTGGAAAGGAGGGTAAAATATCACAATTAGATGAAGTCTGCAGACATTGCACATATTGTCTCTTTGTCATTCCACAGTGAGTGTTTTTATGTGTTTGTTTTGACATAAATAACTAAAACATAATCTCTATTAAGTAACTTCAACTGAAAAAATACCCACTGCATTTTCTGTTAGTTGAGTTAGTGAAATTTGTACCTTAACATTCCTGATTTGTGTCCAGGCAATTTTTAATCCAGTTTTCTTTATTAACAAACTCTGTTTGTTTTTCTTCCTGGCAGTTCTATAATCTCACTAGAAAACTGTCTATATACTTACTCTGTTTTATACGTTGTCATTGACAATTCAGATTTACTTCAGATACAAACTGGTTGGGTCTGTTGCTGTTCCTCTAAATGTATGGGGGCTAGACAGTGCAAAGCAAAATAGGTACACTTGTTATTTTGTTCATGTTATTTTAATAGACATTTACAAGCACATGGTGTATGAGCCCTGACTCAGTGTCATGTTCATAGCTATACTGGTTTTTCTGTGTTAGTATTAGTATTAATAGTTTTTTTGGATTTTTTTCTACCCATTTTCTATTTTGTAGAAAACCTCATCAATGTGCACAAGGGTTTTATCTTAGAATAGATTTTGTCTGACATTGCCATTTGAAATAATCACTTTTCAGAACATAACTGCAGGATAGAGGAGGTTTGTCTTTAGTGGTTTCAGTAAGTATCCAAAAAGGGTTTGTGTCACCCATTTGAACATCTGACTCAAATGATGGATTGTTTTCCCCCAGCGTTAGATCTCACTGAGGTACACACTAGGTTTTCCCATCCTCCTGCATTATCCACCAACTGCAACCTGGTCCTTGAACAAAAGCAACCCCAGGTTGGACTTTTCCTGAGGAAGCAGCAACCCACACTGTCTTTCCCAGCCTCTGTTCTCCACAGCAGAGAGGCTTTACACACTTGAATTGCTTAATTCATGGCACGTATTTCATATTCACAGATAACCTGTTCAATGGCTTCAGTGGTCAGGCCCACCCCTCAATCACGAGCCCATCCATGTATTGCGTTGCTTCGTAGGTGTTCTGATGTGTCATGGGCCCACTGAGCTATAATTAGCTCACCTTTATGTTCCCAGTCCAGCTCCACTGTAGCCATTTCAGTTCTGGCAGTCTAGTCTATCTGTTCCTTGTTTCCAAGTTCTTTGGTGACATGGCTCTTGGGCATGTGAGTATCTGTGTAATGTCTTTTTAGAACAAAGTTCTCTACCCGGGCAGCAATGTCCTGTCACAGTGCAGCAGCCCAGATGAGCTCTTCAAGCAGAAAGCAAGAAATGCTGGAAAACTAATGTCTGAAATCAGCCTGTGACTCGCACCTCCTCTGTCTTGAATTCTCCATGGTTTAATACATAACACCTCTTAGACTAAAAGTGACTTCTGGATCTTTCAGAAGATTGTAAATATCCACTTCCCTATGAAACTGCACTCTTGTAAAGCTGCAGGTTAGCACTTTGAACACTGACAGTTTTATATGCAGAAATCCGTCACTGATGTGAGATTGCCTGATATTTAGGCCAATCAGAATTAGAAGGAAATCTGTTTCCAGGTGGGAGTTTGAGTTGAAGGGAAAATATTTACATAGCAGGCTGACTTTTTTTTTTCTCCCTTAGAGTGTTATGATAAGTCCTGATAGATTACCTAGTGGGCAGCAGTAGAGGTAAAGATATGTAATATTTATTGTCATTCCCTGAAATATAATATATGGGTATCAATTCTAGCAAAACAGTGAAGGCCTATAGACAAGAAAGAAATAAAATAGGCTGCTGGAAGAGGTACAATGTTCTTGGGAAACTATTCAGTGCACAGGCAATTACTGACACACTGATTTCTTCGCACTGTTATGTATCATTCTCTTCTGAGTTTTCTTTAAAGATTGTGGAAGGATGCATACATGTTTCTTTTTCTTTTCTGTAGGCATCAAATTACAAATAGGTAACTACTCACTGACGAAAGAAAAGGAAAGAGAGGATTTTAACAGAATTGGCTAGAGGCCAACTCAGAGTTTCTACCCTTGTCTGTCATTGGGGAATTTGTCATTACTCTTGTGCCTACAAAGAGTTTGAACTTTGTCTCTCTAGATCCTCAAGCATTATGGCAGAATTCAGCTTAGCACACCAGCTGTAATGTGTTCACTTTAGGAGCTAGAGCAGTTGTGAGGCTAATTTGTATTCAGCAAGTCTGTATTTGGTTCTCTGTACCCTTGGAGATGTCTTACCTGACTTACTTAGTGTCTTGTTGGTTCAGGTCTGTCTCTGGAAGAGGGATAATTTTGCTAGATAAAAGTTAATGTGAATTGCTCAGGGATCATATAACAACTGTTAACGATTGATGATGCTGAAACTCTCTTGACTAAATATTTTTACCATCAGAAGTAGAGTTTCCTTTATGGCCAATTTAAGTTGTTTGTGAAATCATTCTTAACTACCTATTGCAGTTGTATTGGAGTAGTTTTTGGCTCACAGGCACCCACAAACCCTAGGCTGAATGTGCATGACTTAAGGCCAGTGGCATAGCACTGTTTATCTTCCTGATTAAGCCCTTGTCTCAAGTGAGGAATATAGAAGTCAGAGCTGATGTTGGAAAGCAACCCTTGCCCACATGTCTTCCCCATGTTGGCAAGACACTGTTCAATTCACAAGGTCTGTATGGTTATTACTTTCAGGCTATGCCGCTACTTTTATCAACCACTTCTCCGCTGCCTTTCTGTGTTCTGAGGCAAAGAGCTTTAGTTCCATGTGATATGTACTTAATAAAGAGGAGTGTGGTACGAGAGGCAAAGTGTAGAGTAGCTAGTTTGCCCATTGTCAAGGCTTAAAAAATAGAAGCTCAGCAACTTAGTAAAAATAAAATAATCCAAGAATTTTGTCCTCCTCAGAGAAGTTAGAACTCATATCAGTAGCGTATTATAGTTCTGCTGTTTACCCTGTAGTGGAGAGAGTACAATTCAGTTGAGCACCATGGTTTTTATTTGGAGTCTTTTCTCTCTGCATTCTAAACATCATGAATAGCTGTTTCAAACTGAAGTAGCAAGTATTTTGTAAACCATCCCTCTATATAAGGATGATAGCTGTCGAAGACATCTCTGGAGATACCTTACTCTGTTTCCAGACTCTCTAGTTCCCAAATATAATAATAAAGGATGTTTGCGTATTTTAAAGCATGTAAAAGTGACTGATACAAAATTAGACAAGTTACCTTTATAGGATATAGTAGAAAATATTGCACATTTTTTTCTTTATGATTTTTGTATTTAGTACATTGATGTTCTGCAATACATACAGATAACCAGCAGAGGTGAAATAATTACTAACAATTTTCTTTGGGATCCTAATTCTTCTTTCCATGGAAGGGAAAGTTCTTTTTGTACCATACTTTCTTGAAGAAAAGGGGTTTATTCTTGAAGATGTTGTGACTTTAGTTAAAAAGGCCAGTTCTACTAAAATATAGGATATATGATATATGAGATGTATGGGGAAAGGATAAGAAATCTTACTAAGTGGCAATAATATTTTGAGGGTGCATAGCATTGCACAAAATATGGATGTAGCATAGTATAGTGGAACAATATCTAGAAAAGGTCATGGATGTTGTCAGAGAACAACCAGGATAAAATAAGTAATTCAGTTCCCACTGCTCCACTTTTAATCATGATAATATGATTATCTACTAAGAAACACTTTGAAGACATAGCAAAGTTATAATCAATTTATATGTAAAAATGGTGTTAGACATGCAGTACCATTACAATTAGTGTGACTTTCTTCTTTCTTTAGTACCTTCCTTTTCTGTTCTTTGAAGGAACAGCAGAAAATTAAGGAAATGTTGAAAGATAATTCTGCCAGGGTCCAATTCCTAAAATAAATGGAAGGGGGAAATTTGTATTTCATTTAGTATTCTGAGATGTCACCTAATATTGTTATGAGTAAAATGCTCTTAGAGGAAAACCAACTAACATGTGGTAGTCATGTCCTTTGTTAAAGTTACAGCTGCCTTAAAACATGTCCCAGTTAAAGTATGTGCTTGCAGAGCTTCTCTGCAACACAGTTGATTTATGTCATTTAACCATGACTTCATGTAGTAGGATGACTAGCATAGTTAACTCCCTGATGTTTCCATGACTCCTCAAATTTCTGTTGTGGTCTGATTTGATGATATTCTTATCCAAACAATTTGTAAAATAACATGATGAGCTGGAAGGTGCGCAGAAGTTAGAGGTGACACCTGTTGCCGTGCATACTACTTACTGATTCTGCCACTGACATCCCCCTGAATATTCCCCTACCCCAGGTGGGCACTATGCCAGTTTGGAGTCTTCAGTGCTTGGCTGGGAGAAGCCTTTCTGCGCTTGGACTCTCTGCCTTAGGGCTGAGGGATATGGGTCCTTAGATAGTTGATGTCTGGGTACCTTGTCACCTTTGCTGCATGAGTTTGTCATGTACTGTCCAGACAATAGAGCTGTGGCTGACATCTGCTCTCTTTTATTGAAGCCTTTGTTTCTGAAAGCCTGTAACTAAATAGATTACTGAAATAAACATCTGGCCTTTAGTAAAGGAGTAACAAGTAGCTTTGTAGAGTCAATTGTATAAGCTCTTTAAAAATCCTGTGCAGAGATCTTATCAGAAGGTTAGGTAATTGAAAACTGTCATGTTTACCTTGTCCTGTGTTGTGCAGACAAGATCCTCTTATATTTGTATATTTATATAATATTAAAAAGGACTCACACATGCGCACACACTCATTCTCCAAGGAGAGCTGTGCTGAGTAAGAGTTTTCCATTGTAATCCTAATCAGATCAGTAAATGAATGTCATCTGTTCTGGAGAACTGAACTGCCCTTTTCAGGAAGGTTGCTAACAGTTCATTCTCAATGGCATACAGTATTAACTCAATCAGGAGTAAAGTGCTGATTCAATGTATTTAAATTGTGAGTTCCTCACAATTACTTGTAGTAGCAATTATGTTGCCCCTTTTATAAGAATGGAGAGATCCTGATAATATATTAAAAATATTGACAAAGAGAAACAAATTTGAACAGTGTGTCAGTAGAGTAAGTGCAGTCCAATAATCACTTAATTTTAAAAAATCTGTAGGAGAAGCAGTGCAAGCTACATTTGGGTGGCTTCCTTGTTTTCCTGCTTTTTGGTGTTGTTAGTATTGTTTTTCTACTTCTTGGTGTTGTAAGCAATAAGGATTTGTCTGAGGTGTTAACCAAACTCACTCTTTTTCTTGTTGCAAAGTAAAAGCAAACAGCAACAAAGCTAACATGGTTGTTTAGAGAAACTTATTGGAAGGAATTTTATTAACAGTTACTGTATTTTAAACTTTGTTAAATGTAATGTTCTCCTAATCTCAGTGCAATAATGGACAGTGTCTGTATAATTGCTAGTTGTAAATGCAATCTACATTGTGTTAATGTTTTACTTTGACCCAATGCCATCACGCTTGTGTTATGTTCCTTGAAGCACAAATAGTTATTTATGCTGATCTGAAGTACTACCAGTTTTAACTTTGGTGTGCAGTAAATAGTTTCTCCTCAGCAATGACAGTGTTTATTTAAACAAGCCTCAGTGTACCTGCTTAACAAAATCCTGAGCCAAATTAACGATGGCAGTGTCTGTAATCACAGCACTACACTGATCTGGTTTCCTAGTACACTTAAGATCTCCACATCACAGCTGGAATCACAACTGTAACCAAGTTGAGCACAAGGCTAGAAAGATTTTGCTTGTCTGTAGGTGACAAGCTCACCTACAGTAGCTTCAGTTTATTTTCAACAAAGCAAGAGCTTATTAGGTTAGCTAATCCATTCCCCAGTAGCTTGGTAGAGCATGTTTAATGCTGTAACTGTTCTGATGTTACAACAGAGAAGCTGTGTCTTGCTCAGGTTACTTGGTGGCTGATCAAGCTGCCATTGGTTTTAAGGGTGAGGAGCCAGGCCTGAAGCAGTCAGATAGTTATTTTGTTAAGAAGCCTTTTCTGCCTTGAAATAGCTTTTTACTTACCATCTTTATGCTCCTGTCACTTCTTTATCCCCTCCAACCATTCTGAGATATATTTTTTCCTCCTAACTGGCTTTTGTCTCTTTTGATAGCTTTCATACCCTCAGCTGTGGGATTTATCAACTTTTCCAGAGGGATTGAGCATCTTTGCCTCACTGACGATTCATGTCCACTGTCTCTGTGTCCCATCAGTTTTTTAGTTAGTTTTAATCAGCTACTAATGTTGCCAGAATTTTATACATAAATAAAGGCACTCTGGAAGGCACCAAGTATCACAATTTAAAATGTTGTAGTCAAAATTATGTTTGTACACATAGTTGCCTTTTGAAGTGGGGCAGTGGGTAGCAGTTTGCTGTGCTAACAGCTGCTTTCTGAGTGTCTCCAGGGTGTCAGTGGGAGCTGCTTCCTTGCACAGGGGCGAGACAGCACTGCTCCACTGATTCCAGCAAAGCTGCAGCACCTGCTGCCTTGGTAGAGCTGCTTGGGACAGTGACAAAGGGATTGTAGTAACTTGGTGCTGATGCAGAAAGATGAAACCACTGCATGGCCAAACCCACTGAATTGTGGTGTCCTTCTGTGGGAGGCAGAATGTCCCACAGAATTTTTCCAGATGGAGTCCGTTGGCTCACCAGTGAGTTGAGTTCTTGCTCATGTAAAAAAATTCTCAGCTTCCACTGAGCTTGGCACCATTTTGCTTCTTCAGCCTCTGCATCTACTGTTGGTAGCAGTGTGATGCTCTTTATGTGAGATAAGAATTTTCATGTCCTCACCTATGGATTGCTTGTGGCCCAAATCTGCACAGACTTCCTCTTCTTATAAATGTAAGATCAAAGGCAGGGTCTTTTTGGAACATCTGTTATCTCATAACGTGTTACAGGAAAAGGCAGGTTTGCCCACTTCTACCACATACCAAAGCACAGCTGTTGAGTTCCTGAGATCATATTTCTCGATAATCTATTAAGAAACTACCGTGCTAAAGTGATTTCTTAAAATCAGATTATTTATGCTTTTTTATAATATTTTGTCACATTTGAATATCTTGAGATTGTTTTAATTGCAGAGACTAGTAGGAAAGTTGTCCTGTTTAAAATTCTATTGCTACTTTAGCTAAAAGCACGATGCTTCTTCCCCCTCATCCCCCATGAAAGTAAGTGTCAATAGCATTTTAATAGGTTTTGCAATGCAGATATTTAAAAACATTGGGGAGATTACTTTTGGTGGATAATCTCTTTTGGTTATTAAATATCCTGGTCCTTTCAAAATTAATCCACTGGGTTTTGTGCCCTTTCAGACATAAACTTATTCAGTTTAGCTCATTGTTTAACCTTCACAATTTTTTCAGTAAGTGAATCCAGGTCTAATAATCAGTAAAAATGTGGACAAAACATACTAAATCAGGACTCGATAAATCTGAAAGTAAAAATTATGACTGATGCTTGAAGACAGCTTTTTATTATTAAGTATTAAATTACATTACAGAGGTTAGGGTAAACAGATTAGTGGATTAACTGAGTCTCAAAGTCATTGTCAGAGCCAGCAACGCAGCCTTATTTCTTATGACATTATTTTCAGCCTGTGAGTTCTTCCCTACCCTGTTTTTTTACTAGTTTATCAACAGAGTGAAAAAAATGTGGTCTTAGAGTAGTGATACTTTCAGAGCTAATTGAAGTACTGGGATTAAGACACTTCAGGAGAACCACAGAACTTGAAAATGGTGATAAGAGATGATGACTCACCTGAACAAACACAGAACCTTCCTTGGACAGACTGTCAAGACAAGTGTCTGGAGGTTCATGAGGACTGCCTCTGTGCTTAGGAGGCATGGATGCTCCTGGCAGGGACCAAAACAGATGCCTGCCTTGAGCCATGCTGCTGCAGAAATACTCGCAATAGCTGCCTGCCCGCAGGTTGGTTGCTGGTAGTTTGCAGGGCTGTAATGAGCATCTTCAGGCAATTTAAACCTGCCCTGATATTAAAGGAGTAGTGCCCTTGTACTTCTCACTGTGAGTTGTACTCATCCACTGCTCCCCTATCTTCATCTCCAGAGACAGTGTGACTCACTTATAGATGAACCTAGTGGAGAAAATTAAGGTTATTTCTTGGTTAGATCATGCGCTGTCTTCACATGTGAGTGCTTATATAGCTTGTGTCCTTTGTGGCTTTTCATCTGCTTTTAGAAGAGTCAAAACAGACCTTTTTCAAGTTTAACAGTGTCCATTCAATTTTTGAAGTCTCATTTGTAGAGGTCAAGGACTTAATCAAACATCCTTCTGTAAAGTTTCCGTATTACTTATTGCTCTTCTAGGAATTCAGTGATTATGTTATCCCTTTTCAATCCATGGCACTGTTAGGATTCCTTTCAGTACTCTTTCAACCTACACCATGGCTTAGTTGATTTGTCTATTTTATTTGGATTTGCTTTCAGGCTGTTAACTGTAAATTTATGTTAATTCAGAAATTAGCATATGGCATGTTTTAAGAAGGAAACAACGAAAAAATACATCTTAAGAAGGTTTACTCTTTCTGCTTTCTACTTATGTCAGCTAATATGTCCAAGGCCTGATGACCATTTGTGATAGTTTTCACCCTAGACCTTCCTGGAGACCAGCTTGTAACCAGGAAGGAACTAGGAAAGTGACCAAGGAAGTATTCCATGCTATTCCTTTACGTAACCTGAGGTATAAATAAAGCTGACGGGAGAGACCTCACTCTCTTCTCTTCCGGCGAGGTTCAAGAACAGTAGATCCCTACGTGGTCTTGCTTATCTGAAGTTGAAGTATTGACTGCTGTTGTCTGCCACGCGTGAGGGGAGAATGCTGGGCCACGGTCTGGCTGTCCTGCTTTCCTCAAGGGAAGTGGTGAGATTTTGCCAGTTCTTTATTTTACTGGTTACTGGGTTTTTAGATTGTGTATACCTGTTTTGTTTCTGTCCCTTTTCATCCTTTTTTTTGTCCTTTTTCCCTTCTCCCTTCCCCTCTTCCCCTTTAGGAAGCTGTTTGGGGTTTCCGGTGTTATATGTATATAGTATTCTCACTGTATATATCTGTTTTATATGTAACATATATTTTTTTTTGCTATAGCTTTGGCTGTTTGTTTTTTTTTTTTTCCTTCCCTCTCTGGGAAACAGGCTCTGTTGTTGAGTTTTGGAGACTTGGTGGGAAGCCAGCTCCAAACTTGCACACCATTATACACTCCTGCAAGCCTCTCTGTCTTTCAGGGCTCCTACTTTTAATATAGAGGGTTGGACTGGGAAACTGCCTTTGTGCAGCTGCGGGTTGTGGTTTTTTGGGGAGGCTGAGACTGTTTGAATAATTATGCAACTGCAAAGTATCACTTAGCTAGGACAGTTGTGTTCACATTGATATAGCAATATATCATTATCGAAATGCTGGTAAAGCATCTTTATTTAGTACACCATAAATGTTTTTTGAGAAATTCTGCACATCTGCAGGGTGATTATGTATCTCATGGGAAGTACATTATTTTGCTATGGTGACTGTGTGTTTTCTGCCCAAACAGTAATTTATTTTACACTGATGGAGAGAAAAAAAGAAAGAGAGCTTTCCGAGAATAAACAGGTCAGAAGAAGATTTCTTCTTTTCAGTTAGAACTTCTGTTAATCATCCATGTTCCCCCTGTAATTGTGGGGTGGCTAGATGTTCAAGAGAATACAGGAAGGGAACAAGTAGGCAAAGCAGCTGCTGCTGGGGAAAAATCGAGGTCCAGTTTCAGGGAAAGCACCTGAAAGTGTGTCCCAGCCAAAACCATGACAAACTAATACTGAGAGATGAGCTCCCAAAAAGTAATGAGATGAGAGGTTAGGAGCCAAAGAAGTGCTAACTTAGGGGATCAGATGCATTGGGAATGACAGGTAGGAAGCATGTGGAGATGCCAAGACTGCCTGTGTTGAAAGCGTGTATGTACACAGTCAATATTGAAAGGGATTTCTCTTGTTGAATGCTTCTAAGTTTAGCATAACTGCTAATCTTGGATATTTAGAGATAATTGCTATGCAATGATGAGCACATTCTTGAATTTTTCTGACATTTACAGAGTATTTTACATTTCAGAAGTGGTTAAGTAAGGATTGATATTTCCATTTTGCTGTTATGTGGTGGAGGAAGAATCTGAACTGTGTGTTTCTTGTTTGCTAGTGGTCACAGAAGAAATCTTTGCCAAACCACAAAGAGCACATGAAACTTCTTACCTTCTTGCCATATGCCAGATCCATTCACTAAACTGTGCCCTGATTTTCTCTGTTTTTTTGCCTTGAAAACTGAATATTGTCAGCTCATTTGATGATAGATGAGTAGCAGGTATCCAATGCAGTAATCAAATCAGTAAAAGTAGTAGTTAACATTTCGAGATCAGAACCTGATTTTAGGCAGCTGAAATCTAAAAGGAGCTTAATCATGATAGTTCAGCTTGTTTTTTATCTTTATATACAATAAGTTTATTTATTTTATACTGAACTATGTGATTGGCCAAGGCTGAGATATGATTGCTGATTTCAAGGGATACAATGATGATGAAGTCTCTGTTCCATGACAGAAGAAATAAGGAGTTCAGCTGCCTTAGGACTTCTTGGAGGTTTCCATGTTAGGGAGTATTTTGTTTGCTAAAATGTAAATTGAAAACCTGGTCAGAAGTTTATTTGCATTGTCAGGCACTTAAATACCTTTAAAATATGCCTACAATATATTTCCTTTGATGCAAGTCTGTGTTTATACTTTTCTGTCAAATAAATTAGTGAGAGGTATTGCAGTTAGAGAATATGTGTTTTTCTTTGCCACTGTAGTTGGTGATATTGTTGCAATTTAGAATAGGTTTTAGGTTTGCATAGGACAATCAGTATTTTTCTGAGCATTATTACGTGTCAGCCTTTAGTCTAATACAAGGTGTGGTAATATCAGTCAGGAAAACATAAATACAAATGTTGATTCAACTTTCTTGCTTTTAATTCTCTAGGATTATGATGGCTTTTTTGAATCAAAGGAGAGCAACACTGTGTTCTCCTTTCTTGGACTGAAACCTACTTTGGCATCAAAGGTCAGTGTCATATTGCAGACTTTTCATGGAATTCTTGAAATAGTGAAAATTAATTTTCTTTGAACAGAAAAAACCCTGTGTGTTTGGATGCACCACTGCCCTGGTCCATACCTTGTCTACATCAACTTCATGCTGATGAGGTAATTGAAATGGTTGTCAGGAAAAGCAAAGCATTTTAAATGAAATCGAGCATATACATGGAAGTTGATTTGAGACAGCAGATAAGTTTTAAGAATACATTCTCCTTCACATTATCAATCTAAATTGTAAGCAACTGGCTGAATTATAACAGGAGACAGAACTACTAAGGTCTTAAGCACTGGAATGTCTGAAGCCTGGCATAATGGCTCAGCATTTATTCACTAGGCATTGATTTTTTTTTTTATTTTTTTTTTTTTTAATGCTGAAACACTGGAGCAGTCAGGAATTATATCAACTTTTTGGATAAGAATTCAGTTTTAGCAAACACATATACACTGGTCAGAACACAAAGCCGGGTAACATCTTTCTGTTGACACCAGTATAACAGAGGAAATTTTATTGCCGTATGGAAGCCTGGACACTTGTTCAAAGAGACTTTGTGGTGCACCTTCTGGCTGTAGATTAGACACATAGGGGAGGATTTTTCTTCTCTTGGGTACTGTAGATATAGGTGTTTTTTGTAGTAGTACTGTCTCAGAACTGGATGGTAGCTCTTGTGTATCTATAGAACTCCTCTTCTGCCAGGAATTGATTTATTTATGGACCCCATGAGGGACAGGAGTGGGAAGGAACCTCAGCAGAGAACTGCAAAAGCAGGTTATTGGCCGCCTGCCTCATTTTGTAGCTTGGAGAATCGTAGGAAAAAGATGCAATCTGAAATACTCTATTCCTAAAAGATCTATTCCTAGAAAATATCCTGTTGTAAGCCTGGAGGAGTGTCTCTATAAACTATCCGCTTCAGTCTGGTAGCATTTCAGAGGATGCATCCTCAGCTGCTATGTGGACCAAGGGTAGGGACACCTTATATACAAAGGGCACAGGCACAGGAGATGAGAATGTATTCAAAACATTAATATTACATTAATAATAATCAATATTTTGTTTTTGTCTTTTCAGTAGGCATCAGAACCCTAGAAAGCCGATGTGAAGTCCCAACAAGCACATTTCTGAATGAATGACCCTGTTCTTCAGCACATAACAGCTTCCCTAATGGATCACTGTGATAGAGCAAACATGCATCATTAGTAGTAGTCTGCTTGCCATGAGATGGTGCTCTCCAATAGTGTGGAGCTAATGACACACATATGAAACAGACCAGGCTACTCATCTTCCTTTTTAATAATACTCACTGTTGATGTTTCACTTTTGTCTTTGGCTTGCTCTTGCAACTAGCCCTGATATTCTAACAGACATGTATGTTTGAGTGCAAGAAGTGGAAGTGTAGGGCTTACATCATTCATGGACATACTTATGTAGTCAGACTTCTTACTGTTTTTAAGTCTTCCCAAATTAGCTCATCATGATAGTTAAAGTGCTCGTGGTTATTAGGCTGTCTGTGCTGGCTATGATCCAGAAGATAAAAAACATAAATCTTGAGATCTCAGTCTAAGTCAATAACTGCTGTATTTTTGCTCTACATTTATTTATCTTTATTTATTGTAGATCATGGTTATTTTAAGAGACACGGGCTGCTAATATTGTTCATGAAAACTTGATTTGTCTAATGATGCACATTACAACTGACTGTTTAAAACCAATTCCTTTCATGAGGGAGGTGCCAAAGTGAAATATTTTGACGTTTCCTCTTCCAAAACCAGGTGAAACGTGCAGGAAAACACTTGGTGGAAATACCGGGGAGTTCAGAAGAACTAAAGGGGTCTCATAGCTAATGGTAATCTGAAGTTATCTCTTAAATGAGAAAGTCTTAACACCCACAGTTGGAGCTCTGTAGTTGGACTGTCTTGAAATTTTGCCAAAACCTTCAGTTTACCTCCAATAACACACAGCTCCACCACAAGCCACGTGAAAGTCAGGGGGATACTTTGAGAGTCAGGGCTCAGTCCCATGAGTGGTTAACACTACTATGGTCCAAGAGCACGCCTAACTTGCCTAGCTGTTGTCCTGGTTATATCCCCAGATGTGGTCATGTGGTGGTGCCTGAAAGACAGTGAAAAAACTGGGTGTGTGCTTTGCTGGATAAGGCCATAATGGCAGCTCAGCTGAGGAACAGGAGCCAAGTAAAGAAAGTGGAGACTATTCTAGGGAGACTGCATTGATGTGTATAGCAGAACTTAGGCCTGTTGTAATATACATTACAAAATGCATTCTAGAGAGAAGTCAAATTGCATTATGCATCTTGAATCAAGTTTGGCTATGAAAATAACAGTTATGCTGTAATGTGTCTTTTACTCAAGTGATTTCATAATGACAGGGTAGTGCCATCACAGTCTTTGGGTAATGAAAGACAACCATTATGTGGAAAAGCTTCTTTGCAATCACAGTACCACTCAGACTGTGTGGCTTGAAGGAAGCCAAACTTGTAAAAAGTGTCACACTGTCTTGTGCAACAAATCGAATGTTCTGTTAGCATCAGTAAACGTGGCATACAAGACATGTTAGTTGGAAGGGACAACAGTTGGAGGTCATCTGGCCCAGCACTGTCAAAATCAGGGCTAATGACAGCACTGGCTTGGATCAGATATAGGTTTGTCTAGCAGAGCATTAAAAATATCCAAAGATGAAGATCTCATAACTCTGTAGGTAACTTGTGCCATGTAATTTGTGGCTGTTGCCTTTGCTGAGTTTTCTGGAACTCAGAAAGAGATTGGCACCATTCTTCTTGCAACTGCCCTCAAGATAGTTGTAGTCTACCATTAGATGACCTCTAAGCCTTCTTTGTACCAGACTGAACAGACCTGGCTCCTCAGTTCAGTTACAGGGCTAGATGGAGCAAGAGCACACACAGATTTGAAGTCCATGGTTGTATTTACTGGTCAAAATCTTAGCCACGGCACCTTCTCTACAGGAATCCTGATTGTATGTTTTTAAGAATTGTTGTCTGTGTTTAGGTACTGTGACATTCTTGTAACCAATCCCATATTTTCATGAGGCTTGAATCTCACTATAGGAAGGGAATATGACATTGTTAACTTCACCAAGTTAACAGGAGAAGGAACTATTCCTAGAAGGAAGTTAAATATTTAACTTTGTAAATGAATACAGATATAAATTTACATAATTGCGCAGTTGATTACAGAAAAGCCATCCTGGATTTATCATGTACTTGATACGTTGTAAACTTCTAGAACTGCCTGAAGTCCCAGGTTTGAAAAATTTACCTAAGTGTGTAAGTATATACACATGAGTAATCCTGGGCAAAATCCCAGGCTTACTGATGTGAAAGGCAAAACCACACTGATTCCTACAGGGATGAAATTAGTTTTGCAAAACTTCTCTTGAATTTTGGTAGATGTAGAATAGAAGGCTCTCATTTAGTGGAGAGTTAGTCTTGTTACAACTGTTAAGTAAACCTAGCTTATTTCAGAGCACACATGTGGGCATAATCTGTGTGGAGGACAACACTAGCTCTGAAGATATTCTACTTGCTTGTATGGATTGGCAGTGTAAGTCCCTTAGAATATGTGCTTTTGAATTATAAGTGGCTAGCTTAAAAAAAAAAAGAAGTGTATATATATATATAAAAGAGGTGTTATTTGACTGTGAATTTGGTCTGTTGTGCGACAGCCTTATTTTTGTAGTTAAACTAAGTAGAGTTCTAGTTTGTTACACAAGATGATCTGGAATTTTTTAAACCAGTTTTGTAATAATGAAATGTAGCTATCAGGTAACTGAAAAGGTCTGGAGAAACTAGAGACAGTTATTGAAAGAAATAATAAATTCTTAGTTCTCTTCAAAATTTTTGCATATAAAGGTATGCTTGAGAACCAAATGGTCCAAATTTCTAGTTAATACTTCTAACTACTCCACTTTTTAAAAGGGAGAGCAGTGTGAATTAAACTGTAGATCTTTGTACCTAGCTGAAGCTGCTGTGTGGGCTGACGTGCACATGCACATTCACTGTATCAGTGGCTTTGATAGAGGTGTTTTTGTTTGTGCCACACACTACTGGATAGTGCCTTGCCAGAAAGAGGACTGTTTCTGTAGGGTCTTCCTAGATGTGCTTAAACTTTGAACTGAGAAAGGGGTAGTTTCTATATTGCCATTTTTTTAATAATACAATAAATTAGTTTCAAGGCCTGAGTCAAAAGGCACATGCTTTGTAAGACTGAAACAGTTTTTGATGAGTCTTCTGAACTTCTGATTTTTCTTATATGATTTTCTTTTTTCTCTTTTCCTGTTTGTTGACTGTCTAGAATCAAACCTTCCAAGGGAAGTGGATCTGCAGTAAAGCCCATAAATCCATGTTTACACTTAGTTTACAATAAGTATCTGATTCAAGTGTTGAGCAGCACAAGTGCTGTGACTGAAGTGAAGAGTAGCTGCCAAGCTCTCACTGCATTTTCTGGTTGTCCCTCCCTGCCCTTTTCCCCCATCAGGCCATTATTTGGGGCAATACCATGGTTCAGATGTAGGACCCTGAAATTTTAGGCCATACCTTGTGGCACTTCACAGGAGTGCAAGAATGGGGTGATCATCAGGAAAGTGCCAAATCCCATTAGTCTTCAGTGACTCACTGATTTCACTAGATCTTGGCACAAACAGTGGCAGGAGAATGGAGCCCTGTGTGTACACCCTGCACAGAGAGCAGGAGTGGCAGACATGATGCAGAATGGTGCACGGCTTGTGACGGCACCGTGACCAGGGGTTCTCACAGGGGCCTTTGGCTGGCAGTGCCAAGTGTGAAACCACATAGCACTGCTTTCCACAGGACTTCCACTGCATCATGGCCTATCCTTCACCCTCTCGTTCCCTAAAGAATTTGGGAGGGAAAATGGAGAACAGTTTGTTGAGAGCAGTCCTCCAGCTAGGGCAGATCCAGCTTACTCCTCTTTTCCTACTTCACCTCTTCCTAATGTGCGTCATCCTGTCTTGTGTAGACCTACATGTGTGCAAAGCTTCCACTCCCAGCCATCTGTAACATCCCTGTGAGGCACAAATGCAGAGCTGGTGTTCACCTTCACGGCGTCAGTGTTCTGTAACTCGGTAGGGGAGGGAGCACGTTACATCCTAGGCCATGTACACATTATGTATTAAACTATGTTCATCTAATAAAAAGTTGTAATTCAAAAAAGACATGCTCTGTGTTGTATGTGCCAAAGGAAACAATGAAAAAATATGACTCTTTATTCTTGCTGCAGCTCACTCTGGTGACAATCAGAGTGCTTTGGTTTGGGCAACTTCTCCAGTTGGAAGCACTGCAGAACTTTTAACCTGGAAGGGGTGGGCCTGATCCTGTAAGAGGCTTTGGACCCTGGTGCCTCCATGGGAATTGCAATGTGCAGAATGCCTGCTGTGCTAGGGTCTCCCCAGGTAAATAGTAGTAAAGAAGAAAAAAAGGAATGATTTATTATCTTCCAGTTTTTGTGCTTGTGTTAGCTGATAAATACCACAGAAATAAAGGACAGATCCTTTGGGGTGACTTGGACATTGGGACCAGGAAGTTTCCACACACTGAAGTTTAACTCCTAGGTAGAGCTCAAATCTTCACTGCTTTTTATTGTCTGAAAGAAATGTGAGTTCCTGGTTTGCCTATCCACTTTGTTAATTCATAGAAGGTAATTAAATATGTTTTGCCAGGTAAGTGTCTAACCAAGTGTACAGGTTTGCGTCATTACAGTCTTCTCTTGATTCTCTGTCTAGTATGTTTTTTTTAATACCTTATTGTTCCCGTTGAAAACTTTTCTGCTATCTAGTGTGAGCACTGCCATGAAAACTTTGCCTATTTATGACTTCTGCACCTTGGAGCAAGGTTCTTTGCCACCTGCTCTAACGCAGGAGGTATGGATGGAAAAGGCAAGCCTGAAATGCCTGAAGCGGGATCCTCAGCTGAGGGAGGACCAGTAGCACCTTTCTGAAGTGAGCAGAGCTCTAGTAGCTCAACTGTTATGGTGGGAAGAAGCAGACAGATTTTGCTGCAGGGGTGGGCAGGAGCTTCTTGCTTTGCAGAGAGGAAGTGATGTTCTATGTCACTTTGATCATGAAGCATCACAACCTGTGTGTAAAGTCACGACACTCACATTCCTCTTACCTGGCTGCTGAGGAATACACTGAGAGCAGTAAGCAGGCAAAGGTTGCATGGTGCAGGATGCTTTGCCACAGTCATCCTCCCATGCATCCCAGCTCTGTGTCTGCTCCCTCTGCCAGGGGAGCATCAGTGGGAAAGTGCTTGAAAGTCATTACTGTGTTTGCACATGTGCACACGTGTGTCTGCCAGTCTGGCTTCATCTCATTCCTACCCCAGAGCTGTTGGTCTGAGCTGTGAGAAGGTCCTCCTGAACTTGCTTATTTGCTTGATCTGCCTTTTAGGTGCCAGAATGACTTGCCTTCTTTATTCCATAGACTTCAACCAAGCTGTCATTGAAGGTCCCTTGACACTCTCATCTGAAGTGACCTCCCTCAGGTTGCCTGGTGCAAACATTTGGGATCAAGTCCTCCATACGCTGATTTCTTTAAAGGTGACCATTGCATGTAATGGAATCCCCTGGTGAATTTGGGAAACATTAGAAAATTATAGGATTAAGGAATTAGCACCCTAAAGAAAAGATCACCTGGAACCTTGAAGAAATATGTTTAGAAGGCAAGAAAGAAATTATTTTAGGTTGGAAACAGGGAGTTCAGAAGCAGAGTCTTTGGGAAATGTGTACCACTCTCTAACTGCTTGGTTGTCCTATCCAGTTCAGCTGTCCACAGTACATACATCTAGTTCAGGAGAGGAATCTCACTCTCCAGGGAAAGCCCATACTTCTGGCCTTGACTCCTTAGCCCAGAGAAATACTCAGAAGTAAAAAAATTTGTGTCTTAAAAATCCCTGCTCTAGAGGCATTCAGATACAAAGCCAGTGGTAGGTAGGCACAGGAGGAGAAAATCCTTTCTTCGTGTCTGGGGAAGCAGGCGGACCCTGTACACCCTGTCCCAATCCCCAAGGATGCCCCAGTAGGCACCTTGTAAGCAAGAGCCCTTATGTGGTGATGCTGCTATTCTCAGAAAACACCTCACATGCTGCAGCAGCCCTGCATCCACCTGGGGGTGCCTCCTGCTCCCTGCTGCTTGAGAAAGGAGGTATTTTTCACATACCAGGAATAAAGAGTGCACTAGTTCAGTGCCTCTCAAACCTCAGAGACCATATACCTCTTCCAGTCCGGGTGCTACCTCCTTTAACCGTGCCACACAGCAAACCGTGCTTACCTTTCACAGCTTTATATCCCTAATGGGGGGAGGTAGGAAGAATGTAAGTGTGAAGAGGCAAAAGTCGATGATGTACTGACCAGACTTTCATATGTGAGACCTAAGAAAGCTGAATCAGTCTTAAGCATGATATGAACACACTAATGTTTTCAAATACAAAACTTTTATCATTTAGTTGTAAATTTTCTGATTAAAGCTGTGTGTGGACACGACCCCAATTCTTTCTGCCTCAGCTTCCTTTGCCCACATACTCATATTGTCCTCTTTCAGCTATTGCCTAATAATTGTCTCTACTGGGAACGGCTCTTTCCGAGTCCTCTGGTGACATCATCTGTCTGCAGCAGAGACATGGCCATATGTCATCTCCAAAATCTGCTTGCTGAACTGTCTGTAGTGCTTTGGGCACTGTGCCTGACTGGTGCTGCAACCCACAGAGTCAGGGCATCCCACTGCTGTCCTGATGTGGGGCACCCCATAATGGCTGATAATGGCTTTCCCTGCTGACCCCTAAAGTAAGGGTCTTATTACTATGAGACCTTGATAATCATTGCTACCGTTGGTATAATTTTCCTTCAACACGTTTTCTTCTTTGGGTTTTCATAGCTTTAAATCTTCTGTTTTTCTTCATGGTTTTATTGGATATGCTTTTCTTCTTTTAGATGTCTTCTGTGAGTGTCATAAATTTGAGTTTAAGCCATGAGAGGGCTTTTAGGTCAAGACAGCTACACAGCATTGCTGTGAAATATGCTCTTGAGTCATTAAGGTAAATTGCTGTACCATCAGTACTGTTCCAGATGGAATATAATACTTAAGCCCTAAGTGACCATTTCATGTCCTTAAGAACATTCTCACTCTGACCAAAATGTGAGTATCCATCAAACCCACTTATACCTGCCGAAACCTACAGAGGGGATGGCATTTCAATGCAACAAATTTCATGATCTGCATTAAATAGTCAACCTAGAGGAGATCTCTTGGATTAGAGAGACAAGTCCTCTGCTGTTTCTGTCGTCACAGAGTCTGTTTCATGAAACTACCCAGTTGCAACTTAAAGCACCAGACTGGGTCTGGGTTGATTTTTTTTTTTCCTGTGGGTGTGTTTTGTTTGGGGTTTTTTGTTTGTTTTTGGTGTTTTGTTTTGTTTTGGGTTTTTTTGGCTCTGCTATACCAGTTGGAAAGTTGTCTCGAAATCCTACTTCTCTTATACCAAAAAAATAAACTTTCCTCCAAACTTCAGCTGAACTTTATATTTTGTCTTCATTGTCCTTGTTGTCCTTTCATTTAAAAAGTCTCCCTCACAGGAATTACCTGTCATACAAGCTGGTTTCCTCTACTGCCTTAGCTATGCTTCTGCCAGGGGAGAGTTCAGTTCTCTCTCTGTCAGCACCACTGACATCTATGGCCAGCTGAGATCCCTGGAAAGAGGAGATTCCCTCTATACAATAGCATGGAGTAACTCCATGAAGCAAGTCCAGAACGAGCACTTAAATTACTTCAGCTACCAGAATTTGTAATTAGAGATGATTCTGATATTTGCTTTCAGTCTCTTAGCAGAAGTGTTGCCATTTAGCAGTTTCCCATTTTAGCTCTGACTGAGTTATTGCTCCAATTTAGCATATTTCCTGGGCATATTGTGTGGGCAGATGAAAGAACTGGACTTGCTAAGTACATGAATTAAACATTCTCATGACAGACGTTAACCTTCAGTTAATTCAAAGGTGTCAGAAAAATCTATAGCCAGGGATCTGGTCCTTGAACTTACAACAGCTGCAGGAATGAAATACAGATCTGGAAAAGACCATGAGTAGCCAATCATCTTTTAGAATTTTATTTCTGTTTAATAGGTGGACATATGTTTTAAAAAATATTGGTAAAGGCAGATCCTAATTCCCCACTAATTCGAAGAAGGAACATGACTCTCCTTGGCAGACAGCAGTTACTTTGGCATAAAATCCTGTACATGTTGGGCCTGAGGCCTGTTGCAGTTATGGCCCTGTTAGTGTGCTGTGGTGAGCAAGATAAGGGCAATGGCCATTTTTCCCCCAGCCTGTACACAATCTGTCTTGTGCCTTTCAGCAGTTGAATGCTGCCTGCTGGTGCTGCACTGGGCTCAGGATCTCGCTCTTCCTTCTCCTCTTGTTGCTGCCTCTTGTTCACCTCCAGTCTTGTGCTGCTGCCTGGCTTTTTTGCACGTCAAACCAAAATCACTGGATTTGCACCAAAAAATCACTCTTGTGGTGTCCTTACAAATGATGCTCTTAGACACTTAACACTGTAGGGCATTAGTAAAGGCAGACTAAATCATGATTGTACTTTCTTGAAGACCTTTTTGACATCCTGGGAAATGAGAGGGGGAGGGGTGAAAAGAGGGTGACGTTAGAGAATGAGGTCTCTAGTGAATATGGGCTTCACACTGTGCTAACTGAAGATGTTTACATTAGAGATGTTTAGAGAAACGTTGTCCACTTCCCCACTTCCCTTATAAAATAAAAAGATGGAAAACAAGCTAATGTAATAAATAAATTATTTTTTTACATTCTTCTTAAAAGATAGAAGCCCCAAAGAAAGTACATTGACTTTTTTTTTTAATATTTTCACCCACCTCATTTTTCATTGAGAAAGGTTCTGATGGAAAATTATTTTACCAGCAGCTCCATTAGCATAGGAAGTTGTTGAATAGACTTTTTTTCCTCCTGTACCTCCTTATTTGTCCATTGTTGTGAGATCCTGCTGTAACACCATCAGCACACACTGGCATGGTATTCCCCATCCTGATCAGGGGCCTACAGTAATTCTCCTCTGCTCACTTCCGAGGAGAGTGTACCTGCTTTGGGAAAGCATGCCCGTGTTTTCATGCAGATCTGGATGGCCTCATCCAATGGAGCAAAAGGACAAACCGTATTGCCAAGGAGTGGTAACCCAGGGGAAAATCAGAGATTCACCTTTTCAAAAAATGAGGTCACAGATTTACATATCAGCTTGCTTTGGAGGACCATCTCCTTTGGTGCTGCCACAAAGGGTCAGTCCTGTATCAGAGACAATGAAGCCAGGAAAAGGAAAAGAGGGAAGATCTTGGCCCAGCCATGAGGAGGTGTGGGTGGAAGTGGGGAGCTGGGATATGCTGTCTGTCACTGACATCTAGAGGACAGCACAGACAGTATGTACATTGTGAAACAATATGAAGTTACCAAACCCAGGGTATGGAGAGCCTTCCTGGGCCCAGTATCACTCACGGGCACACAGATGCTCACAGCTGACACTCACTGGCTTTCCAAACTGGTGCTCGTGCTACCTTTAAGCATTTTACCCAGTTCATCCACGGACATGGCATTTTTTGTTGTCTGTGAGACAGCAGCACTGCTGTCTTCTGTGAGTGCTTTCTTGTCTTCCTCTCCCCAACCAACATAAAATTTGAGGCTGACCAAATTTGCAGCAACAGAAGCTTCTTCGCACGGAACGTGCCAGCAGCTGCCGTCACCCACTGTGACTGTGAAGTCCATGGGCTTTACTCAACCAGGTGAGGGAGGTCAGGCACTGGCAGAGCCCCATGGCTCTAATGCCAGGGTCCATGGGCCCTTGCTTGGCACCCTGTGCTGAGTGAGTGCTGGTAGGAGGCTGTGGGATGCTGCTAGATGCCATATGGTACAAGCCCTACTTCAAGTTGGGACTTCTGCCCTGCTGCGCTGTGGTTGGGGGCCGGATGGAGTCCCTCTGGTTGGAGGAGTGCCCAGGAGCATTGTGCAATCCTGTTGTCATCCGTTTGTGTTATGAATACTTTATGCCTGTCTGTAAAGAACATGTTGTTCAAGCTTCTGTTAATGCAAGATAAGCCAGCTTTTAAAATTAAAGAAAGTAAGTAGGGAGGCTCCTGAGAAATTAGTTTTAATTTTAGAGACATATTTTCACAGTAGGCTCCTCTTCCTGGCACAGCTTAAGGAGGAGAAAATGAAAGTTATTACAGACAGACCACCTTCTCCAATTCTTTCTGCTGACACCAAGCTTTTGTAGATGCAGAAAACAACTGAAAAGGCTGAAACAGCAATTCATACCATTTCCAGGAAGCTTTAGAGAGATTATTTTTACCTGTTTGCAGCTCATTGGACTAGACTGGCTTCTTTTTCACCAGGACGTGGTCAGTAATACTTCAAGCTAAGGAGCTGCTTCTTCTGTCTCAACAAGGGCAGCACCAACAGAGATAAAGGAGCCATTATCCCACTCAGCGCTTGTCAGTCCACACCTGGAATGCTGTGTTCAGTTATGGTCCCTGCTGTGCAAAACCAGATGTGCACAAGCTGGAGAGAGTCCAGAGAAGGGCCACAAATATGATTGAAGGACTCCACATGAGGAAAGGCTGAGAGAGCTGGGTTTCAGCCTTAAGAGGAGAAGGTTTAGGGGAGATGTTATTTCTATGTTCCAGTATTTGAAGGATGGCTACAAAGAAGGTGGAGACTCCCTTTTTGAAAGGAATTACGTAGAAAATGCTGGGGGGAAGGGTGTACAAGTTACTCCTGGGGTGATTTTGACAACACAAGAGGAAATTTTTTCCCAATCAGAACAATCAACCAATGGAATGACCTCCCCAGGAAGCAGTGGATTCCCCAGCACTAGACACTTTGAAGATTTGGCTGGGCCAGCTTGCCTAGACCATGTTTTTGCCAAAAAATGTTGGACCAGATTATCACTGAAGTCCCTTCCAACCTGCTGTTCTGTGGTTCTATGATTCCTCTCAAGGTGGCTGAACATGCATACAGCAGCTCATCGCTCTGCTTAGACCATGTCAAATTGGCACTTTCCGAGGACCACGGAATTATCCTACACCTTGGTTTTCCAGCACTCCTGAACAGTCTGTCCTCACAAAGAAGCTGAGCAGAATAGTATAAGGATGAGTAAACTGTTTTGCACAAAGCTAATAAACATTTTTAGAGGGATTTTAATTGGGCACTGCATTTAATTAGCTTTTCCCATGCTTACAGCTGTGCCCTCTGAATTTACCAGAGGTCAGGTAAGGCAGTATGTGTAGCCTGTGCCACTGCTTCCCAGCAGCTCTGCACATTGGTTAAACAGTGCTCCAGTCAGCCACACCCACTGCTGCCTACTTTGCTTCTGCAGAGGCTTCTGCCAATTTGCCTTTGCAAGCAATGGAATCCCAGCGGTTGAAATTTCCAGAGACTTATTCTGTTTTGTTGGATTCATGAAAGGTCTTCAGGAGAAAGATGTTGCCAATGAGCATGGTCCTCATGCCTGTGGCATGAGGCAAACAAAACCAAAAAAAGGCAAAAAAAAAAAAAAAAAAAAAAGAAGAAGAAAAAGAAAAAAAGTAAGAAAAAGTGTTCATCTGCAGTGAAAACATGTTATGTGTGGAAAATAAAACGGGTGGTGAAGTCCTAATGGTGTTTCAGTAGAGCTGGATGGCACAGGGATTGACTTCTTCACAAAGCTTTAAGATTGCAAAGTTCTTCCAGTTGTACTCTGGAACAAAACTCCCAAATCTTTGCTGTTTTGCTCTATAAACCAGCCAGTAGCCACTATCCTTGGACTTAGGGAATTTCTTCAGTGGATGGAGAAAGGTTATTTTATTCCTCCTGCCTAATTCCCCCAAATGAGGGGCTGTCAGGTACAGTTTCAGCATGCACCCTAATGAAGGAGATATATGGATGAGGCAGAAATGGCCCCAGTTCAGGGGGCCATTGCCCTGGCACATGAGACACCTCTCTGGAGCACTCCTGAATGAGGACAAAGGCTTTGGGGGTCATTTTGCGCCACCTGAGACAGCCAGTGTGGAGGTCAGTGCCTGCTTGCCCAGAGGAGACTGAGACGAGTCCATGGGCTCAGCTCAGTGCCATGCAGGGACATCCCAGTACTCAAGCTGGTTGCTAAAGAAAATCAATTTTAAAAGCAGATGGTTTAATTAGAGCACTAAGCTCCCTCGTTGTAATGCTGTGTCTCTAGATAGTTTTACTGTTTTATTAACAAGTCTCTTGTGCTTATTTCTTTCCCGTTACTTGACAGATGCTTTCATCAGGGTTATATAAAGTCCTATTTTCACCCCTGTTTTGTCTAGAAATAGATTAAAGAAAAGCTGAAATACAGATTAATAATTATATGCAGAGTGAAACATTTACCACATACATTTTTAAAGTGAAAAATACAATTTTATGCCAGTTTTACAAGGGCTATTGTTCCACAACAGTATGTACGTACCTAGGAGTGGTTTTTCCAAGGAAGCAACTGTTCTGCTGAGGCTGACAGAGCTCTACTCTGCTGGGGGAGAGGTAGAGTGAAATGCCTCTCCTTGCACAGGCACACAGAAACAGGAAAAACCCCTCAGGGAATTTCAGTGCTGCTGTTGTCAGGCTGAAAATTAGGCTGCAATTAGACAGGCCTCTGTGAAAATGTGTTGCTTCTGCTACACCTGTTACTGAGCAGTGAGACTGAAATTATGTAGCATGACACAAGTTCACCAAAAATTCGTGGAGTAAAGTTAGCCCTCCTTGTTGCTGGGTTCAAAGAAGCTCTTGCAGAAAGTAGAAGCTTACCATCGATGGTGCCCCTGCAAACTTGCTCTGTGGGATAGGCAAAGGGACCAACAGATGTAACAGATACATTTTAAAAGCAGTTATGTGCTTTCTTACAACCCAAACCACCCAAAGCACAAGTTCTGTTAAAGCAAACCATGGTCATAGGAGCCATAAGTAGCACCATTTTCAATTGTTTAAATATTGGTTACAATCCTTCAACATTAAGGTTTCCATCAAGATCATAGCAACTCTACAAACACCTTCTTGATGCCCCTACTTCATCAATTGGCTTTATCACTGAATAAATGCATCATCACTCTGTTGACATTAATTACAGTCCATAAATTGAATGCATCCTTTAGATTTGTGTCATTTTCTTCAGTTTAGAAAATATGCAAACCCTGGGATGTGGCTTAGCTCCATTTAAAATAAGTAAATGAATGTTCTCATGTGAACAAGGAATCAAAGTTCCCATTCCTGCAAATGAACATCTAGAGAAGGCTACTTGGATGCAGGCATTTAAGTCTGAACCCAAATCCTGTCTTCTGTGGAAAATATAACTAATCTCCATATTTTATTCTATGTCCATCTTCGATGCACCAGCTGTCACAGCTTCCAGACCTCCAGGGACACATTTTCTTCCTGCTTATTTTACAGTAATCACCCAAAACTTTGCTATAGACACTGTGAGACAAGATTTTGAGGATGAGGGGAAAAAAGAAAATGTTTGTTTGAAGTAATTTTAAAAGTTGTTATCTTTCATTGAAAAAACCTGATTTCAGTATAAAATGAAAGGCCAAATGAAAAAATGAAAAGTGATTTGGTCTTACAAGAACTTTAAAGGGCTCAGCTGTGCTTAAGATTTTCTCCAGACCTGTATATCTGCATTACATTAATCACAACAAATGTAAGCTCAGAAAATATTCAATATTTATTTTAACTGACATATCTGTATCTCAAAGATGGTTCATAAATAGGCTCTGTATATCATTGTCTTCTTCAAATAAACATCTTCAAAAAACAAAGGTGACTGAAGGAAGGATATTTGGCAGTAAAGTTGGCTACTACTAGAAGTGTCTCCTCATAGCCCCTGGAATCACAGATCCTCACCACGCAGTGACTGACTTCAATATTCACCTTCCACTGTCTTAACATGAACCCAAGCAGTGCATGAGCATGTGCAAAACACCAGTCATGGCACCATCTGGGCAGCAGTGGTCCCATCTTCTGGGTGCTAATACGGAACCCCAAAAATACATCGTGGGGGTGCTTCCCTTTGCAAAGGGCTGGATTTCTTTTCCACTGAAAATATACTTATTGCTAATAAAGTACTAACATGGTTGTGTCTGATTTTACACATCAAAAAGGAGCAGAACATCCTTTAATTGTTCTTGAGGGAAGAACAAGAGAGTAAAGGAATGGGACAACCTCAACATTCCCTAATAAGTTGCTTTTAAGAAATGGCATTTAATAAACTATAAGCACTATATATTACAGACTCTGTAGTTTAACTAAAAGGGACCATAACCCTCTGGAGTTTACAAGTGCTTTGTATGAACTAAAACAGTTTGGCTGACATCTGCCTTTACAGCAGATTTCCCATTCCATCCAGCTATTCCAGTTTATTCATAATTAAATAACAACACAGACATCTGCTTTAAAAGCAAAAGTAAACCTTCCAAAGCTGTTACAGCTGCTTGGTCTTGATATTATTTTTTTACAGCATGAGACCATCTTCCTTTCCAAATGACCTTTAATTAATCTTCTTCCAACTACTTCTACAAATACTACCGTTGTTTGTGGTTGGTTACTACAGTAATTACTGAACTAGAAACAATACAGAAGGACCTTTTTGATAAGGCTACTGGGGATACAGCAGCAGCAGCAAAGGAAGGATCAGTATAGGCACAGTGTCACTGACATGAGTAATGATAACCTTTAAAGACATTTTCTGTGAAGTAGAGATCTGGTAAGAACATAATCAGACCTTTATTGATATCAGATAAGAACATAATCAGGTCTTTATCAATATCAGATAATAGAAAAAAAAACTTTTGTGGACAATACTTACTCAAACTTTTCTGCTCAACTGGCATTTCATCCAGTTTATGTGTTGTGAAGGAAGATAAATCAATGGAGCAAGTAAGTTCTTTCACACCAGCCAGTTCTGTTTATAAAGTATTTTATAAATTACAGAAATGGAAATAAAATCTTGTTCATCTGTGTTTTGATCACCACCCTTGTTTGATTGTTGCACTTCTGTATCAAAGGAAGCCCAGGTTTCTTCTATGTTTTCCTCTACCCTTTCAACATCTGTCCTGATCATAATATGCTATTTTCAGGTTCACTTGAAATTTGCTTGTCTTGAGTTTGTAGCCAGTGCCTCAGAAGGTAAGTGACCAGCTGCAGGGATGATAGAGGTCTCCCAAAGCTTGTGTTCCTACTGAAATTAATACAATAAATTATTTATCACCTCCAAGGAAAACACCTACCAATAGAAAATGCTTTTCTCTGATACTTAGAAAGAAAAATTGCATTTACCCCATCTGATGTCAAATAATGTGGCAAAATCACAGAATCACAGAATCATAGAATTGACCGGGTTGGAAAAGACCTCCAGGATCATCAAGTCCAACCCTTGATCCAACACCACTGTGGTTACTAGACCATGGCACTAAGTGCCACATCCAGTCTCTTCTTAAAAACCTCCAGGGATGGTAAATCCACCACCTTCCTGGGCAGCCCATTCCAGTGTCTGAACTCTCTCTGTAAAAAATTTTTTCCTAATATCCAACCTAAACCTCCCCTGGCACAGCTTAAGACTGTACCCTCTTGTCTTACTGATAGTTGCCTGGGAGAAGAGACCAACCCCCACCTGGCTACAACCTTCTTTCAGGCAGTTGTAGAGAGTGACGAGGTCTCCCCTGAGCCTCCTCTTCTCCAGACTGAACAACCCCAGCTCCCTCAGCCTGTCCTCATAGGACTTGTGCTCCAGTCCCTTCACCAGCCTTGTTGCTCCTCTCTGGACCTGCTCCAGCACCTCAATATCCTTCCTGAACTGAGGAACCCAGAACTGGACACAGTACTCCAGGTGTGGCCTCACCAGCGCTGAGCACAGAGGAAGAATCACTTCCCTGGTCCTGCTGGCCACGCTGTTCCTGATACAGGCCAGGATGCCATTGGCCTTCTTGGCTACCTGGGCACATTGCTGGCTCATGCTTTGGTTTTGTAACCCCCTTTTTAGGCAAACCCAGGTTTGGTCAATTCTCACCAAAGCTGTGTCATCCAGAAAATTTGTTTCCTCCTTGAAACAAAGCAGCAGTGTGCACATCTGTTCAAGCCTAAAGCCTGAAGTAGATCAACCCACCTTCAGCAGTGACAGATCCAGGCAGATCTGAGCCCCAGACACATTCTGTGTAGTCTTCAGTCAATAGGAGGTTGTACGTGCCCTGCTTCCTTACCCCTGCTGAGGTGCCCAAACTGGTGCTGTGCTCAGACTGGGTGTCCTTTCAACACCAGGAAAGCATTGCTATAGAGCAGTGGGTTGCAGAGAAGTTGGATGATGTTCATGTCCTCTGCAGGAAGCAGGATGGTGTCCCAAGGACATATTCAGACTAATGACTTGTGACTGGGAAGAAAAGGAAGAGTAATATGTGCTGAGAACACAAAAAAACAGAGTGAGAAAAACATGTTACAGGAGAAGCTTCGTAAGGGACAAGACAGTGCTTGAGCTTACCTGGAAATGAATAGAGGAATCAGGACACAAGCAAGATGTTGTATCTCAGAAAGCAGATAAGACTAGCCAACTGGAACCAGTATGATCCAGATAATTCAAGGGAAATTCAAGCTCTTTTGGGGAATTGAACCTTGCAAGGGCAGCTGTACCTAGGAAACCATATCATTAATTACATTTAATGCTGAGATGGCGTATGTACTGCTGTCAGGCATTTGGAAATGGATGTAGTAAAACTGGGATTACAAGGTGGTTTGTTTGGGAGGAGACTGAGTGGAGAAAGGGAGGTAAAAGTAGTAAAAATGAGAGCAGAAATGGGGGAAAAATAAAATAAGAAGACTGCATTAAACCATTCAGCGAACAGCAGGATGTGGGATGTTCACTGGCAGGAGCATGGACACCTATAGACAGTTCTGAAGCTGATGGGCACATCTGAAGCCCACCAGTATGCTGAAGGAAACACCTTGGATAACCCACCAGACACTCCATCAGTCCAAAAGTCTTCTTTGGGACAGTAGCCAAAGAAGGGAGGAACTGCACTACAGTGACACATGGCGTGGGAGGGCACAGGGAGGGGTGGCAGAGCTGGAACACTTTGGAAATGACCAAGGTGTTATCTGTCAAGCTGTTGGAGTTTCCCATTACATTTTTCAGCCTCATAATTAGATAAACTACAGTCAGTCACTAGAAAAAAATCATAGTGTTATCACCCATTCTAAAATCTAAATAAAATAAAATTCACATTGTCTATTCTAAAAATAAAGAAAACATGTATTCCATGAGGCTTTGAACATTCTTTTCTTTGTGAAAAAACATCTTTGTGTTCAACAGGCATTTCTTAATACAGGGGCAGGTAAAGGTGAAACATTTGTCGACAGATACATAGTTAACTTGGCTTTTCCTCTTTACAATGAGTGACGATGAAACACGTATGGATTTAGGAAATGACAGAGTAGTGCTCATCATTTATAATCTGTCTGATAAACTAATAATGCTGGACTGTTCCTTATTAACCATCTGTTCTGGCAGATAATGGTTCAGCACTGAGCACTGTCATGTCAAGGATGCAATGGCCTCTTCAGTCCTGCACATCTACATGGGCTTGGAAATGCAAAACATGGAAAGGCTCTCACTGGTTTAAGCAGTCAGAAACTCTCCAAGTGCATCCATAATCTGCTTACTGACTAAGCTGGTTGGGAAGCTAGGGGCTGAGATCTTGCTGACCTTCCTCAGTGGGGTCATCTCAGTCCACACAAATTTCAGAGGGTCTTAGACTGTGCAAAAAGGGGGCATGTTAGCCCTGCTCAAAATTATTGCCACTGCATCAGAGATGTGTGGCTATTTTATCTACGTGAGCATTTAGAAGAAATACGGGTGTGATGATGATGATGATAATCTGTTGTTAGCTTGGAGAGTTTCACAAAACTGACAAGAGGCAAATAACAGACGGAGGAAAAAACCCGAAATGTACATTTTTCAGCAGAACTGATAACATTAAATTCAAGTAAAGGCCAGGGATTTCTTTTCCATGGTACTTATTGAATGGCTTGAAGCACAAAGTTTCCTATACATTGTATTATATTTATATTTTTAAAAATATATATAGAAATATGAGTGTGAATTCTAGGGACTGGCTGGGTGGAGGGGGATAGAATTATGCCTCTGTCTTGAACATGTAGTGTGATATGATGCTTTTTTCGTACTTGTTCAAGTTATCACTGAAAATATTCATTATACCACCTTTTATTTCCTTAATTTAAATATTTATTTATATTTCAGATGTGGGTGCTCTCGTGACAATTTACTTGGTGTGGTATTAGATCTTTTATACTTCCTTTTCCCTTCAAGGAGGAAGCCACATCCAATTCCAGAGATTCCTAAGGCCTGGTTCTACTGGAAAATATCAAGGCAAAGAAGGCATTAAGTACCTTGGCTTTTTCCATCACCTTCCCAGAGACAAAGGTGTGTCTCATGAGCCTGTAATTCCCTGACTCCTCCCTCTTACAATGCTTGAAAATAGGACTGATATTTGCTTTCTTCCAGTCCTCAGGATCCTCTCCCAATTGCTACAACCTTCCAAAGATGGGCAGAGTTGGTCTTGCAATGACGTTGACCAGTGTCCCAACAGGCCCCATGGACTCGGGTGTGTCCAGTTCCTTGAAATGTTTCCTAACCTTGTTCTCCTTCACAAAGGTTAAGTCCTCCTCACTCCAGACTTTCCCACTGGTCTTGGGGACCTGTGATTCCTGACGGCTGGTTTTACCTGTAAAGACAAAAGACAGAAGGCATCGAGCCTAGCTTTTTCCATGTCCTCTGTCACCAGGTGTCCTGTCCAATTCCTCAGCAAGCCCACATTTATCTGCCTTTCTTTTGCTCCCACAGATACACTTGAAGGAGCCCTTCACTTCACGCTCCTTGCTGGATTTGGCTTTGGAGAGCTTTAACTGTCCACCTCTCTTTCCATCTGTGCTGTATTGCCACAGGGACAATTTGCATTTAACCTTAACAGAGTATTCTAGTTCCTTTCAGTAGTTCTGTATGATTTTCTACAATGATTTTATATTATTAGTATACTATACATTTCAGTTGTTTTAAATTGGCACCAAATTATGGACAGTTATTTATGTGTGAGTGTTTGAGATGACTCCTCACTCCATTAAAAGAACCTGCAGAAGCATCAAGTTGTTACCATGTTAAAGGTTCCATGCACTGTTATCATTTATGCTTAATATATATGTTCTTTTTCTAGGATGAAAGTGAGAGACTATAGGATGGTTGGAACTTCTTCCTTCATATGCATTAGAATTTATCTGCAGAAATATTTCTGAGTTTGGACTCTTTTTTTCCTGGCTTTGAAGTGAGTTTGTCCCTGCAAATAAAGTAAAAAATAAAATTAAACATTCTAGCATTTATATTTCTTGTCATTTTCTATAGGGAGTAAACATTATTACAGAGTAATGAAGTTCACACTTTTAGGAGGTCAGGGGAATAGACCATCAGCTGTGTCTATGTTGCACTAACCAGGCACGGATGACCACCACACTTCTGTGTCTCTTGAAGGACCTTCTGGAGTTTATTGACATCTCATAGTGTTTCCTACAAGATGCATTTCTTTTCACTGTGATGCTGGCTTGACAAATTCCTGACCCAAATGCCTTTGGCTGAGGCCTCTTTTACCCCTCCACAGTTTTTCCATCCCCAGTCACTTCAGTTTGTTGACAATGCAGGAGTGTTGCTGGTCCTTATCTTCCCAATCCTGTTTGCAGTGGACCTTAGTGACCAATGGCAGAATTGGGGGCAGAAAATGAACTGGAAAAAGGGAATAGTGGAACAGAGTACTGGCTCCTGACTTGAGCAGGACTTAATCCAGCTTTGCATGAAGGTGGTCTATTATACGATTATGATTTTGGATGCCAGCTACTTCTTGAGAGGGTGAGGAAGTAGCCACAAAGTCTAAGATGTTTTGAAGGATTGTTGTTTTTAACCTACTGAGCCTCTTGGTTTTTCCTAAGAAATAATAATGTTCTTGTGAAATGAAGTCATACTGTATTTCTCATTCTACAGAGAAATGAACAACCATCGTGTATGGGTAGTGGAGAATGAGGACAGGTTTCCATATGTTAGGACCCAGGAATGCTGGAGTTTATTTTTAAGCTGGATCTGGTAAAGATTTGTGAAAGATTGATTAACAGTTTTACTGTAATTACAGCTCCCTTCCTAATTTAAAAGAATCTCTGTGTCTTACCCTGTTCACCTTCAGAAAGAGACTGAATTGTTTGTGCTGGTAGCAAAGTTCAGCTCTTCCCTCTCTGCCAACTTGCCCAGGCACCACTACAGAGCACAACTGCTGACAGGTGCCCCTGGGGAAAACCTGTACATGCACACACCAGGGAGGTTCAGTATGTCTCAGTAGGCATGAACAGCCATCTGCTGTAGTTCTGATGCTTAAACAGACATCTGGCTCTTCCAATATTGTGTCCCAACCACCATTCCTGCTCCCTTTCAATCTCTTTTTCTCAGGGGTCACTGGTTCTCTCCTTCTAGCACTTCAGCAGTACATGTTGGACCAAGCTGTGCTAGCATGTACTCCTTGCAATCACCTGGGGTCCCCATCAAGAACGGACACAGATTTCCCCTAAAAATTCAGTGTGATGGGAATCACTGTTTTTTACTGACCTTGAGTTAGTTTAAAACTGGAAGATTCACATTTGAACAGAAGCATATGGATTAGTGCTATTTATTCATTTATTTTTAACCATCTGCAGAGGTTGTTACTGATATTCTGGTTTCTAAGTTCTGACATAGTAAAAGGGCCTTTGTTTGCAAACACTTCACTGTTCTGATATGTTTAGTGATGTTCTTCCTTAAAATCCCTTGGAAAGAAAGCATTATACATCTATGAGTCTGGTTCATTTGAATTCTGATAATAACTTCATTTCAATAATTTCCTGTTTCTAATTATAATGACCAAAGCTATACACTGGTGTCTATTTTCAAACACTGGATATAATTTATGACATTGTTTATATAATGTCATAGAGATTTATATATAATATTATTTATATGTTTTTGTTTTCACTTCTCTTATGGATTTCATCAGACTATTTACCAGATTCGAATTTCCAGTTGATTTTAGTAATCTTTGTATTTCTATGCTTCACTTTCCTGGCACCAAGAGGAAGATTAACGGCAAAAAAAAAAAATAAAAATCAGTCATACAATCATATAGGTTGAAAAAGACCTCTAAGATCATTGAGTCCAACCATTAATCCAGCACTGCCAAATCCACCACTAAACCATGTCCCCAAATGCCACAGCTATACATCTTCTAAAGACCTCCTGTGATAGTGACTCTGAAACTTCCCCAAGCAGCCTGCTCCAATGCTTGACAATCCTTTTAAAGAAATTTTTCTTAATAACCAATTGAAACCTACCTTGGCACAACTTGAATCCATTTCCTTTTATCCTGTTGCTTGTTACTTGGAGACTGACTGCTGACTACAACCTCCTTTCAGTCGTAGAGAACAATAGGGTCCCCTCTGAGACTCCTTTTCTTCAGGCTAAACACCCACAGCTCTGTGGGGGGAGATGGCAGGCCCATGGAACCCCTGGGCCCCCTGGAAGCAGAAGAGCTAGAGGCGCTGAAGGGAGTGAGACCGTTCCCCTGAGAAAGGTGGAGATAACTGCACATTCCCATGGAAACAGCCCTGAGAGCTGGACAGTGCAAGGTCAAGCTGTATAACAAACTGCAGGTGTTGCATTCCTGGGTGTTTTGCAGGAAAATGTTCATAGTGTGTGTGTATGGGAAAGTGGAACTTGGCACCTAATAAAAAGCTGCCTGCTGCTCTGAGCAGGCAGACATCCCTTTGTCTCACCATCCTCGTGTGTGTTGTGTGTCTTCTTCCCCCCTTGGACCGGGACCCCTTCGACAGATACCCAGCGACACAGCTCCCTCAGCCACTCCTCATAAGACTCGTGCTCCAGACGCTTCAACTTTGTTGCCCTTCTTTGGAAACTCTCCAGCACCCCAATGTCCTTCTTGTAGTGAGGACCCAGAACTGGACTCGAAGTGCAGTCTCACCAATGCTGAGTACAGGGGGGCAATCACTTCTCTGATCCTGCTGGCCACACTATTTTTGATACAAATCAGGATGCCATTGACCTTCTTGGCCACCTGCGCACATTGCCGAGGAAAGGAAACAGCTCAGCAAGCAAGCCAGTGTAAAAAGGCAATTAGATCAAAGGAACAAGGACAAATGAAAAGGAGTAATTCCCTTTCTCTTTTTGAGTGTCTTTTAGGCACTTGTTATTTGTATCCTCCCACACACATTTTCATATTCAGGTAACCCATTCAGACTTGCAGTCTAGCTGGGTCACTCTTCTCTTCCTCCTCTGAGAGATGATTCCCTCAAATTTTTTTCTGTTTTCAAAGTGCATTCATCTTTTACATTTACAACTTTGAAATCTTAAATTCAGTTATCATTTAAAGCTCCACCTTCCATTTCTGGCCAAATAACTCAAAAAGTCACTTCTCAGGCTGGATCTATGTCACTCTATTCTTCTAATCCATTTGACATGATTTTTAGTTGACTGCTATGGATAAAGCAGCATGAAAGTAAGCTGTGTGATTGAAAGGTATCTTTCATAAAAGCAGGGGATACAACCTGCTCTCAACATTTCACTGAGAGTACTGTGCCATTAGCATGTGTTATCTCTACTGGAAAACAGTCAGATTGCTTTGCCAGGTATTCCTGTGAGGGTTTCTTTCTGCCAAATCACAAAGAAATGGCAATGCTGGAACCTGGCTTTCCTTGAAGGACAATGACTGCCTTGTAAAGTATCTTATTTCTGAGGTAGTTAGAAAAAGGGGAAAGTTTACTCTGTAGTGCCTACTTCAATACCAATTTTTATTCTAAATACTGTTATTTCAGCTGTTTTCCAGAGATCAACCCTATAAAGTGAGGTGATTCTGCAGCGTAGGCCTCCTTTTGCCTGGAAGACTTTTAACTAAACCTAGCTGTCCTTACCAACCAATTAAACCAATTGTTTTCCTCTTCAGTGCAGATAACACAATATCCTTAGTGCAGAGCACAGAGTTTTTCTCTTTCTTTCAGATAAATTTCACAACTCAACTCTACTTTTTCAAATTGCAGATTAAGCTGAATTAATCGTAGAACATATAGGAGCACCTTTGGTAAGCAGGGCAATTGCACAAACAATTTTGTTTCCAGGATAAATGTTAGCTTTTTTTGCTACTGATGAGCAGACTAGCAAATCACATGATGCTACCTATCTGGCTAAGGAGGAGACACAGGGTATGATACCTTAGGCATGCAACTGAAGCACTGAGGATATGTGTGTTCCATGTTCCCCTAAATAATCACTGGAGATAATACGTGTATCTCCATGCCATGTTGACCTGGAGAGTTAATTTGGGGCAGGATTCCAGGACTGGAATCACCTCCTGGTTCAAGCATTTAGCAAAGAGCTCTGAGTTTTCAGGTCCTCTTCATTCATAAGGGAAACCAAGCACAGGGAAGGGCAGTGTCCTATGCACCACTTCTGTGGTCATGGTCTGACTTTCCCTCTCCTTTCTCTCTCTCGTTTATAAAGTTTTTTCTGTCAGACTATACTGATAATAAAATCCTATCCAGGAACATGTTTATCTGAACCTCCTAATATTCCAACCCTTCTTTTTTTCTCCTTGTATCCCCACAGTAGGTGTTACTGGCGCAGACATCTATGAAGTGTGGAGGAATCCCTGGGTATGTGTGTAGTGCTTCTAGTGTCTCCACAAGTCACATCAACAACACAGTTAATGTTTTCTAGGCTACATAGTAGGTTAGAGGGATGAATCTGTTCCAGAGAGATTACTGAAGAGTAAGGCTTTGCATCCTCATACTCCTGAAAAGCACTTGCAGTGACAGTTCTGTCCTTTTAAAACACTCCTTTTACTGTTTTTCGTCAGCAGCGTTTTCAGATATGTTTAAGTGAAGACTTTTGCATATGGACATTATATATCAAGCTCTTAATTAAGAACATATTTGGTACAATAAATATAATGTAAACTTAGAATGCAAACAAAGAAACCCAGCCAACCTTCTTGTAGAAAATCTGAAGTGTTGGATGACGTGAAAAACAACTAGTCTGAAACTATTTTTTGTTTCCATAGTAAGAAGCCACATGATAATCAAGGATTTTGCAAATCCTTGAGTTGGGAATTGCAGATCAGATCCCTGACACACTCCACTTCAGTCCTTGCAATGGTTCTCTGGAAGATCTCCAGAGGGCTGATGCAGCAGAGGGAGGTTCTGTTGCCTGCAGGGTCCTGTCCTCTTCAAGAATGATGTGGTGTCACCCGGCACATCCTTCTGCTGCCTGAAGGGCAGCACTGAGTTTGGGGGCTCTGAACAACCCTGTTGGTGCAAGAGGAATGTGACATGCTGCTTTTTTATAATGTAGGTATGGTGCCTGGTAGTGGGTGGTTTTCATCACAGCCTCGAGCCTCTTCTGAGAACTGAGTGGGGGAATGAGGGAGTGATCAAAATGGAGAGTAGGCATTGCTCACTGCTATTTTTACTTACATCATTACCAGCTGTCTTGCTTGTCCTGCTGAGTCGTGCTGAGTCCTTTGAGTTAATGGGAGACTCGGTGGCACAGAAGGCAGAATTACAAGACATGGCAATTTGGACAAGCAAGCAGCTGTAAACATCACTGTCAAGTAGGTTAAGGACGGTACCACTGCTCACATCCAGCTTCTAAGGCAGTACAGTGGAGTTAAGGGCTGTTTTATTCTGACACAAATTTTGAAACAGTAGTCCACTGTTCCTGAGCATTATCTGAAATCTAAATAATTCCAAGTGATTTGTGAGAGCAATCTGAGTTTGGATGATAC
>NW_020884890.1:9593049-9657942 GCF_003945725.1 Corapipo altera
GTACAAGAAAAAGTGTTGCAAACTGGTAATGAATAAACTTACACTGGGAAATAAAAGCTTTCTAATTACATATAGTATAAATCCTGAAATAACTTCCAGTTGGATGCAGAAAGCCATCTGCTTTCAAAGCAGAATTAAAAAAATATATGAGAGGGATGAGATAAGGTAAGTAGGTACATCAGCTGCCTTACTTGCAATGACTTAATATGTTGGAATTTATTTTTCATGCGATAGTCTGAATCATAATGTAAGGAACTCCTCACACAGGGCATGGCACTAACTTTCCACTGGACACATTCTGTGTCAGTGGTCCCTAAGGCATGGCAGTATATACTATGGTGGGGAGGTTCACCCAAGTGAACAAGCAGGGCGACAAGATACTTTTCAAGGATGAATGTTTCAGGTTGAACTAGGAAAGCCAAGGTTTTCAAACTATACTTCTGTATGTCAGGTGAGTACCTGTGTCTTCTGTTTGGCTCAGCAGAGAGGCTCTCAGCAAGTTTCTTGGGTCAATATGACCTCGCAGAAAAGGCAAGTGGGGAAATAGCTAGTTTGAGAATCCTCCCATTGATGAGATGGGAGATAAAACTCTGAGTAGCTTAATGGGGTCGGGCTCTTTCTGGCTGTGCATAAAGTCCCCAGAGGAAACACTGTCACCCTGGGCAGTGGGGAGACTGGATGAGAGCCTGTACAACACATGTGCTGGGGACAGGCACAGCAGGTTGGGCACCTCTTCTTTGGGGGTTACATCTGCTGTACAGTCCTAAATTCAAACACCCATGTAGCTTTTGGGAAGGAGATATTTTTATTATTTCACATGTAATGTTCCAGACATTTCCAAGGCATTGCACCAGAAAAAGGTCTTTCCTTTACCTTCTGACTGCTCTTCTGCTGGCTACATTGGAAGGACATCCTCTATAATAAAATCATCTGAGCATCACAAATCAAAACAGTGCTGGTATTTGATCACTGGAGACAGTGGTCAGGTTTTATGCTCGGACTGGTGCAGTTCAAGTCCCTGGAGCTGTTTGCCACAATGGTCTGAAAATGTAAGTGCGTGTATGGCTCTTGTAGTAAATTTCAATCTTCAAGTAAATAAGATATAATCATATTTCTTTATGTGCCTTTAAAGCCCTAATCCCTTCAGGAATAAAAGGAATTATTTAGTAGATTAATGTAAACACTTATTTATATAATCAGAGGTTTTATGTTTGGGCTAAAATATTTATGTTTTCCATCAGTAGGAAAATACGTAACAGATACCTGTCCATTATTAATCATCTTTATGTTAAGAAAACCTTTCATTTATGGTTAGCAAGCACATAGTGTGTGATTAGACTATTTTAAAACATGATGAATGGAAATTTTACCTCTGTTCTGCCAATGAGGCAATTTTTATACTCGGATGATATTTATATTATAAATAGCACAAGCTGACTGCATTAATGCTAATAGAATCATTTGTTATTGGTCTTTCAGCACTCCTCCTGAAAGCTGGCTTCATTGGATTTAAATCCAGCCAGAGCATTTGATGAAAAGGTATTTATGTGCCTTTAACACCCAATCTGTGCTGGCATTGGGGTGCCAGCAGGAAGCTGTGTCTCCCTGCCTGTGAGCTTCATGTGGGAACAAATCAGTGTTCTTTCATGACTTAAATTAGAGTATTTCTCCCCTTCTCCCCTCGCTGATTTGAAATGTGGTTTTCACATTAACCTTCTAAATAAAACTTGGAGATACCTATGTGACATTTCCTTGACTGTTTTAGGTATCCAAATTTCCATGAAAGCTTCAAGTCTGATAAGATGCTATGGTAGTTATACAAAGGCTGCTGGGTAATAGTGCAAAGTATGCTGCTGGCATGATTGACTCACCTCAAGCTCTTGTCATCACATAAATACATTTCTATTCTGGAATCCATTTCTACACCCTACCCCTTCAGCAAACAAAAGAATAATTTCAAGATGAAGGCTGAAATTACCCTCTCTTGAATAAATTTCCAACAGTGCTTAAGGCCGTGTGAAAGCCCTGATATGAGTGGGGATACAGAAAATCCCAGTGCCAGACCTTTCCGTGGACCTCCAGCACCATCTGGCCCTGTCCCCTGGCTCATGGGGAGTACAAGGTTGCAACCTTCATGTCAGCATGTTTTGTTTTCCTTCTCCATGGGTAATAATATCCCATACACACACACACAGAGCCACAGGCAGAGGGAGCTGCACTAAAAGCACTCCAAGGAGGGCCAGTGGCCTCTCTGGGGCAGCACTGCCACCTGTGCTAGACCCTTGATGCATGGTCATCACCAGCCCCTGCTTGGTTTTCCCACTGGGTTGCTACCAGGTTCAGAGTTGGGGAAGAACCAGCCACGCCTTATTTACTGTGTGCTAGCCAACCCCTGTTCTCCAATGTTAATTTCCTAATACTTTTTTCCTGTGGCATTTCCCATAATGTGCCTGCGTCACAAACATTAATTAACATACCTTAAAAGCATGCCTGCATCAGCAGAGACATGCCACAGGCCTGATTTCCAGCCCTCCCGAGGCACAGAGTGTTTGATTGGAAACTGCATCCTACCAAGGGCTGGCCCAAGGCAAGCTCACCATGAGGGTAGGATAAGTGAGAATGAAACTTCAGGGAATCTTGTTTGAGCGTGTATATACTCAAGAGCCCCCCTGAATCCCTTAGGTAGTGGCAAAACCCTGCCCTACCAGAAGTCAGAACGAGATGCTCTAGCTAGATGTTATTCTCTGTCCTTTCCAACATCCCAGGCGCTCAGCTGGAGCCTCAGCTTCTGGTACCCTGGGATCAGCACCAAAGTGGAACCAAAGGGGACATCTCCATCCTCCTTGTAACTCCTGCAGCCTGCTCATCAGGCTGAGAGTGGTGAATTAGATTTTTGGTAGCAGGAGATGGCATCTCCACCATCTGAAATGAGATCCCAAACAATGAGGCAGAAGCAAAATTATGGAGAGCTGAGATCCTAACTTAATGTATTCAAGTATCTTGCTTTATTAACTAGTAGAGAAATAAATACGGCGCAGCCAGTAGTCACAAAGGGACTTGTTCAGACCACCTGCAACAGAGCCAGTGTTGAAGATAGCAATGAGTGATGTAGACTATTGCCATTGTCTACGCTATGGTTGACGGAAGGAGTTGAGCAAGTTGGGTTAGACACTGGGCATGAGCTGTCTGAATATGTCCCCTCTATCCTCAAACTGCAGAGACCGAGGTGTGACCACCCCACGTTTTTGCAAGTCTGATCAACTCAGCACTTTCTTTGTGGGAGATATGAAAACTTACCTTTGTGACATAGTGGACTTTGACTGTAGCATGGTATTATCAGAGAGATGGAGTGAATCACCATCTCTCTGTAAAGGGGGTATATATGAGGAATAGTGGGAACAACACTTCAAATGGAAAACAGCAACCCTGAAACCAGCAAAAGTGTGGTGCTGTGTTCCTGCTCTGTAGTGCTCCGCTTACCAGAAACCCACCTGCATCCTTGCTTTACGGGTCCTCTCTCATTTGTACTCCAGACACTTCCCTGCTTTTAATATTTAGTTTTATGGGCATAGATGCCCAGTGACAGAATCTAATTAGACATCCTTATTTAGAAAGATAATATTTCCCAAAAGATGGCACTTGAAATACCTTGTATAGTAATTAGTGGGTTTGGTCATTCCTAGATTATAGACATTATAATTATCATACATAATTTCTCTGCTATTGGAAAAAATCTGTTTGTTTTTTTGGAGCGGAGGAAGATGGCCAGCAACTTATTTATATATATTGGTTTGTTATGCTGAGAAAAAGAGACATACAGTAGCACAAAGTGTCCCATTTCACTTTTTCTGTCTCCTTCTAGGTTATCATTAGCTGCCACTAATCACAGGTCCTTTTCAGGTGTTTCAGAATTTCTCCCTTAATATAGTTGATATACAATCAACATACATTTCATGATCAATATCTTGATAAAACGTGTTTTAGGATTATTTCTTTCTGAATAAAGCTTGCCATTTTTTTAACACTGAATCAAACTTGCTGGCTTTTGCAAGTACGTCACTAATCAGATTTATACAACAGCTAAAGTAAACTTAGAGAAATATTTTATCATAGAATCATAGAATGGTTTGGGTTGGAAGGACCTTAAATATTGAGTTCCAAATTCTCTGCCATTGGCAAGGACACATTCCACTAGACCAGGTTGCTCAGAGCCCCGTCTGGCCCTGAAAACTTCCAGGGATGAAGCATCCACAACTCCTCTGTGCAACCTGTTCCAGTGCCTCACCACCCTCACAGTAAAGAATTTCTTCCTAATATCCAATCTTAAAGCCACTTTAGCAAGAAGCATCTCTAACCTCTTTTATGTTATTTTTTTTTTAGCTCCATTAGACCAGCAATAACAAAACACTCTTTCAGATGTTGCTTTTGTTCTTTAAATCACAGTATACAAAGGAATTGAGATGAGTCTATGTGGACCATTATTCCATGTAATATTAGCTTACCTTGGGGGTAAGTTCCGAGCAACGAAAAGTTCAAATAAATAAATTGCAGCCCACAAAATCCTCTTATCTTTCTACTATGTTATTCTCTTCCAAAATCTCAGCTAATTTCATGGTCACAACTTCAATATCAAGATGTCACTAAAGCAACAACGTAATTTTTTTTTTTTTTTGCGGCTGCAGAACATGGCTTCTGCTTTTGTGCCACATTACACTGACTCCCACTTACTTTCAGCCTCTCTGTGCCCCCAGTTCACCCAAAATCTCTAGTGATAAATTTTTCTGTAATATGTACAATATTACATGGGTCTGGTGTCTCTAAACACTAAGATACCATGCATCATCCTTAATAAAATACCCATGAATAAACAGTCAGGCTATGGTAGAGATTTTTGAAGAGGCTACTGGAGCTTTCAAGTATTGCTTTATAACAAATCCATGGGATTTAAGTAGAGATCTACGTTACTTAAATCTGTTAATTTTAACCATACTGCCAACTTCCATCATTTGTCGTTAAAGCTGTATGACATAAAAGCTCATCTGTCCAAATATTTCAGCTGTGGTTTTGTTGCCCATTTTATCACTGCCCAGGAAGTACAGTAAGCTTTAGAAGCTTAAAAATTAAGATTCCTGAAGACCTTTGAGACTAAAGATAAGTAATACTAGCTCTTGTCATAAGACCTCATTAACTTGTTTGAAATAGTGCCATTCCTTGACACTAATTCCACCGAAGGTGTATGTGTGTTCAAAAGAAATAAACAGATATAAAGGATAGCACCAAAGCATTAAAAAAGGGTCTCTCAGTCTACCCCTCTTTGAAGCTGATGTGAGCTTGCTGTTGACATTGTGGTAATGCAGGTGTAAGTGAAAAGGTGTGTATGTTTTCAGACCACTGTTGTGGGAAATGGGGAGCACTTCTCAGGAACTCCCAGATCCAGTGGGTCCTCTCCATCAGGCCATCCTATCATTGCCTCTGTGGGATGAAGGCGAAGGGGAGCCATTTGAGACTCATGGTACTCACCAGTTCATTAATGGCCAGTGTCCTGATTTTGGTCAGAAGAAACTGTCCCAAAGCTGCTCCTTTCTATAGACACATTCCAAAGAGCCTCTTTCAAGTGCCTCTAAATCAGGTTTCAAATTATAGTTGTGAAAACCTTCATGTGGGTTATAACTGATGGTCAATTCTTTTCAGATGCCATCTATGTGTCCCGTGTTTGTGTGAAGTGAGGTAGAGGGGATCTGGAATCTCAAATGTTGTAAATCAGGCAAACATGAGCAGATTTACACAAGCTAGCCATTTGGGTGAAGGCCATTATATTTTATTTATGTAATTATTTACTTCTTTCTGAAACTCACAAACACTATACATCACCCTATAATCATTGTTACAATAGATAATAAGTAGTACTTTCAGCTGGTGGGAAAATCACACCAGTACTTCTGCATCTGGAGCTATACAGTGAACCATGCTGAGGAATCGATCTGGTTAAAAGCAATTCAATAAAGAAGATCCACCTAAGACTCAGATCAGGGTCATTTTATCGTCCCACAAAAGCTGTGAAGGCAAAACTAAGGAGATAACATGGGGCTGGGAGTGCTGAGAGACAGGGCAGGATGGGAGCCATCGAAGGGAACCTTTGTCAAATGGCAACCAGGCAGGAAATATGGCTGGTGTCATCGGTAAGTAAATCAGCTGATAAGTTATGGATAATCTTTGACCTCAAATGTGCTTTCAGTAAACCTATACATCTACCTAGTATAGGCTTAAGCAATTTGACTGCACCTGACATCCATATCTGACTGGTGTGACCCAAGCACATTACACTCGGAAAGGATTTAGGATTAAATCCTAACTAAATGTTATTAAGTTAAGAGGCAATATATGAAAGGGAAACCAACATTTATTCAGAGTTAACTTTAATTTGTACAAAAAAGCACAGATTTTAAGTTCTTAATGCTCCCTGGGTGTTTAATACATTTTAAATGCTTGATGGTGAATTAAACATTCCAAGATTTTCTCTTTCTTATAGTGATATGAGTCTGAGGGGAGATTAAAAGTTGTATTTGAGGACATTGTTATGTAATTAGACTTGTGTGGCCTTTCAGTAGCCAGTGCAGTTGCTCCCTCAGACCTGTCCATGTAGCATGATTTATAATTCAGCACAGAATAGGCTTTCTTGGCTTCACGTAATTGCTCAAATTTTTATTTGTCAACTGTTGTAGATCACAAGTATTTTCAGTTCTGCATAGACAGGCAAATGCTGCTTAAAATAACCTACATTCTGCAATTCTTCCCTCAGGAGCTTATCCATGAACATTTTCAGCATACTGATTAATGAGACCAAGCTTCCCCCTCGCACTCGTCTGATTAAAATATTTAAAGGAATACTAGACAAATTCAAATTGTTTAGTAAGTGCTGGACATGCTCTTCTCTGTATTAGCTGACTCTTGTTCATCTTGATAAAAGATGTCAAGAAAATCTCAATAAATCAGAAGTCTGCTACTGTCTGAGTCAGGAATGCTCTCCTGACTTGTGGAGAGGACAAGCTTTGGCAGGTAACAGATAGGTGTGAGGTCAGACCAAATATTATGAAAAAAGTGATGAAATAGGCAGCAAAGCTATTATACAGTGCAAGTTAAAGAAGCATCTGTTTCTACAAAATTTTAAAAAATAATTAATGATTAGGTCTGCCAAAATGATCCCAAGGTCTGTGACTCAACAGATATTGAGAATGAGAAGACTCAGTGTGAGAATTCAGATGCTTGACATGAAACGGGTTAAGCTCACAGTTTGTGTGTGATAAGCATTCCTGACTTTCGGTAATGGGATGTCATGGCAGGCGTCAAGCTCTGCCCATTTCAGCTGCTCATATGTGAATCACACAGATTCTTCTCGACAAAGTCAGTGTTCTCTCTTCATCTGCTCATCATTTCTGATACCAGCTGCACTCTTAAACACAGGGCTAATCTATTTATTCCTAGGAGTGTTATAAAATTGATGAGGGTGCAGTGAACTGCATCCAAATGGGCCTCTCTGAAGCTAACAGTTAATAAAGAAAAACATTTCCTCTACTACCATGATTTAGGAACCCTGATTTTTATATATATGGACATGAGATCAATGGGTAGACATGTGCTATGCTCAGCACATGCAAGCAGGGAAGGCATGAATACAGAAACTTCTGTTACAACTACATTGTGGGAGGTAATTGAGCTGTGGACAGCTTGGGCCCTGAATTTGAGTGGTTGCAGCTGTGAAGTTGCGAAGGAATGTCAACAATGAAGATGAGAAGGTGGACAGGGAGGACAGAGCTGCGGGGCAGCTGTGACAGCCAGAGAGCCTGGACTGTTTGCTGAGTCACCCTGAGTTGCAGAAGCTATAAAGCAACCAATCTTAATATGTGTAGGTAGTAAGGGCACCAATGGTGGTGAAATACGCTGGCTAGCGGAGACTATAAATTGGCCATGTTTGTATGAAATAAAGGCTTTTCTGCATGAAATCCCACTGTGGTGCCTGTCCTGACAACAACACGATATCCCCTGCAAATGTGTATCAATATATTGACTTTAAACTACCTTTTAATATATGTGCCTCTTCGTCCTCTACAACTTTTAGCGGCTTGAAATTCTTTGTGAACCACCATCCGTTCCTGAAGCTGTGAAATGCTGCCAGTGGCATTTTGGAAATGGGGAAGAGGGAGGCTGAGGTCTGAGTTCACAAAGGCAAGCTGAAGCTGAAACACAACTGCTGTCCATGCCAGCAGCACAAGTGTTATGCTCCAGGTTGTGGGCCAAGTCTCCAACAAAGCTCAGAAACAATCAGGAACCTCCCAAAGCCAAAAGCACCTCCTTGTCAGAATGGAAACTGCTTGGCAAGCCTTCCTTCGCTGCAATTGCAAGCAGAGAGAATGGCTTTGCCCCAGCTGAGGAAACCTTTGCGCAAGGACAGGCTGAGGCTGAGGGTGGGTTCGAGCCCCTTTGCACCAGCCAAGTCAAAAGAAGTGAGGCTGGAAAAGCAAGGGCTACAAAGAGGAAGAAGTAGACTTTCTTACTGGAAAACTCTTCCTTTGTTTTAAATATGTATATTTTCAGTACCTCTAGTAAGAAAATGTAAAAAACTTTAAGAAGATCTTTCAATCCTACAATTTTCCTCTGATTTTCCTGCTAAGAGAGGAAATTGGCACGTGGGAAGAAATGTTGATGGGAGGTGGTTTTGATGGAGTCAATGGTGACCAGAAGTAGGATGCAGCTGCTTGACTGCAACCAAATTACTTAATCTCTCTATCAAGAGAAAACCCTGATAAGACAATACTGACCAAGAAGGGAAAGTTTAAAACTGCTGATAAATTCTGAGTGGAAATGAGACAAGTTGCTTGGAGATTCCCATGAAAGGGGGTGCATGGGATGACAGAGACATCCAGATCTCACCACACAGCTCTGAGGGTTTCTCATCTCCCTGTAGACATATCCCCTCTGCACTGGGTCCTGGAGTCTGTAGAGGAGGAGGGGGTGGCAGGAGAACCACAGGAAATGTGTGTTTTGATCCCATGAAAGTGAAGGTATTGATGATCCCACTGGATTTGGGAGCTTGAGGTGTGAACCTCTACGCTGTTACTGTGGCTGATGGGTCACTGAGCCTTTACCATTTGCTGGCCAGCTGAGCCCCCCTGCAGCACCTCAGGCTACCCTGAGTGGGCACATGGGCTTTCTGCACAGCCCACCCTTCTAAAATATGTGGGAAGAGGAAAAAGAGAAGGAAGAAGGAAGGTGAGAAGAAAAGTCCATGAGAGATTCCTTGAGGTAGAGGTACAGGGCAGGCAATGCAGTAATATGGTCACAAACGAGCAGGTGCAGCAACCCAGCCACATGCGCACAGTGTATCTGGTACAGCTCCCATCCTCCCAGGTCAGGAGAGGCTGTTCTGACTAATGATTTCATCAACACATGGGAGAGATACTAAAGAATTTTCTCCTTAATCCACCATCAAGGCTCAAAGACTTTCCGATGGAAAACAATATTAAAATTGTTGATTTTTACAGAAAAAAAATAACATCCATTAATCAAACAAATGGCATGCTCTGGAACTGAGCACTGTGGGACAGCAAATTGATTGCAGGAGTTGTCTGTTCCCCCTATATTTCTCAGCATTTCAAAATGGACACAATACTCGTTTTTATTATTTGCCAGCCCTTTACGTTGGACTTGAAATGCAATTAAAATAGCACTTGAGAGAGCCATACATTTTAATTAATGTATTGCATTGCTGAGAAGTGGGAAAACAAAGAGAGCATTGTCCACTTGAAATGAGTTAATCAAGACAGATGCATTCCTGGGTGTCCATACATCAATATGACGACATAATCTAGTAGAGCAAGAAACCCATCTCTGCTGTAATATCACTTGTTTTGCTTCAGAAATCTAGCCCAGTGCATGTGTATGATGAGCTGAGTGCCAGAGGAACAGCCTCAGTTTTTAAAAGTGGGACAAAATATATCTGAGCAGATGAGGTGCTGCCACAGGACTCAAAAAACAAAAGGAGCTCCCATGAGACTCAGCCTGCTGAACTTCCCTCCCCATTGTGCTGCTTCTCCTTTTGGTTTCCAGCTCCCAGAGCTCTTGCTCTGAGCTGCCAAATTGGTGGCTCAGATGCAGCAATCGCAGATGAAGGTGACACTTAAGAGTGGAGTGAGAAAGATTTGAGCACTGTGATACAAAATCTGGAGTTTGCTCCAGCTTAATAAGCTTATTCTCCCCAGCAAGCATGGACATTGCTGGGAAGTATCTCGGCTAATCCCTGTTGCTCCCAGTAGTACTGCTTCCATGGACAGCTTGGATGCAGCAGCCCTCTTTTGAAGGGTACACGAGACATAATATATGTACATATATGTGTGTATATGTGTATATGTACATACTTATGCCAAAGACTGGTATCAGGCAGGTTTCAAGCACAGACATGGACTTTCTATTCCAGTCCCTAAGTTCACAAATATTTTACATGATGATCATCTTGTACATTAGCATTTACCAGGAATCATATATCCACCCACACATCACACACCGTTTATGATTTCAGCTAAGGAGCAGGGGCTACATGGAAGAGATTTCTTCAGCACTTTACAAGGTGAAAACCAAACTGAAGCAAATAAGAAAAGGTGAAAGTCTTAGTAAAGGCAAAAACAAGAGACTGGAAAAATGCAAACTTGTCAACAATTTTAAAACGCATTTAGAGACCTTAAAAATACAGAGCGTTGAGATAATAATTTGTAGTGGACAGCATTTTTTAGGTAAATCTGTCTTCCCTGGACAAGGGAAACTCCAGGAAAAACTGGCAGAAGAAAGTCACTTATGAAACAAGATGATGGAAGAAATTGGATCTTGTCAGTATGAGATAATGAGTCTTCACAGAAATATGTTGAGCTCTCCTGTCCCCTTATTCATTTCTCTGTGAAATCTGACTTTTTTGGAGAAAATATTGACAACCTTTGGGGCTACAATCCAACAGTAGGCTCTGAACTAGGCATCTTCAGCAAAACACAGAAAGGACGGGAACAGAGGAATGAGAAAATGCTACTTAACGAGACAGTAGTCCTTCTGCATTCAAATGCTTTGGACAGTTTTGGTCACCTCATCTTGAAACAAGAGGTTGAAACTGATGGGGTCCAGAGAAGGGTCAGCAAACAAATGAACACAGAGAAGATCTCTTCTTACTTTCTCCTCAGGGTGGAGGTAGATGAAAGCTTTCCATTCATCTTGAAAGAACAGTTCAGCTTGCAACACTTGTTCTGTGTCATGGAGGACTGCAGAGCACAAACTGATCTATCATCCACCTCTACAGAAGTACAGCCTTCCCTGAGCAGCCTCCCAAGAGAGCCACTAATGCAGACCAGCCTGCTGCCACATCAGCAAGGGGTTTGCTTGTGTAGTCTTTGGCAAGATTGTGCACTGGTATAAACCAGCTCAGAGAAGTAACTGCAATGCTCTGGACACAAGGAAATGTCCAAAAGCTGCCAAGAACACCTAAATATTCCTTATGTTATATCCATTGTTTGAGATGTATGGTTTTTATGGTGAGCAAATATAGAATATCTGTTTCTCTCCTCAACCATAAACCTAAAAAAATCAGTTTTATATTTGTGTATATCCTCTTCCCTATTTCCCCTCTTGGGACTACCCAGACAGTAAGTTGCCAGTGCTGGTTGATGGGACGGTTGACTCTTCCTGCGGCCACTGCTTCTCCAGTTGGCTCATACCACATTACTGAGCAATCCAGCACAGTCAACCCGTTTATATGTCTACAGCAAAGGGCCAGAGGGTTCGCAGGCAGGCATAAGCGTCTCTCTGCCTGTTCTGCAGGTCTTGACTAGTCAGGAGATAGAGACCTGCGTGTCCCAAGGAAGTTGCTGGCACATGTGTGTGCAAAAGGGGAGTTGCATATGCATTGGTTGGGGTGACTGGGGAGAAAGAAAAAAGGAGATTTTTGCAGCCTGGCTTCTATCTCCTCTGCCTTTTCATTACACATGGTTGGAAAATATTCCCCAAATGGAAAATAGTTGTTTGTATATTTTTTTCCCTCAGCATTTAATAGTTTTAAACAATTGCATTACTAAGGGTTTTTTTAACAACTAGCAGTCATAGTAACATGTGCCCACTTCAGAGTACACGATTTATGCCTGAGATCAGCAGAACGTGGGTGTACCTTAATCCACATCTGTGTATTCACTGGGGAAGCAGTCAAGATGAAGTACTTTGTCTTCTGGGAAGTCTGCTTGAGTGTGCAGATCTCCTCCTGACAGCAGTTTAGCAGAAACTGGAATATCTTATTGTCACCCAGTCTCTTGTGGAACAAAGCCCAAACAGTCCCCTTTAAACCCCATTTTCTTTTCTGAGGTATCAAAAAGCCAGAAAGGGGGAGATGTACATGAAAGGCTACTAGTGCTGAAGCAAAGGGACCTAGAGACCTAGATAAGTGCACTGAAGTGAAGGCAGGGAATCTGCATGAAAAAAGGGATACTGTGCAATTACTGAAATAACTGATGTGTTGCTTTGCAAGCCACAAAGCACTCATTTAAGGTTACGCTATGTTCTGAACTTTGATTGACTCACATAGTTGTGTCTTTATCACCAACTTCTACAGAAAGAGAAAACAAATTCAGTCAATCCGAGCCCTCAAATGTACAGTCATTGATGCCAAGAAGTAAACTCTCTTCTCTATTGACCAAAGACTGAAGGCGAACTCAAATTTCCAAGAACTTGAGGCGGAGTCTGAATGGGAATTTCCTGTGAAAATGGCATGAGCCTTTGGATCAAGTATCCAAGATGACATACAAAAAATAAGGATATGTCAGCTTCTTTTGTCATTTGTCCTATACTGCTGTGGGCACTCAGACCTGACGGCATTCTGCCCCAGAGCACCATCCCACTGACCACCTCATTCATGCTCACTGTTTTTGCCCTGCCTATTCAGCAGGTGAAAGCCATACAGTGGTGCAACTGGTAAAGAAATGGCAAGTACACCCAGCCAGTCTGCTAGAAAAATGGGGAAATATCATTGTCCTAAACTAAAAGTGGATAATACCTTTGCTTTATCTCTGAGTTTTGAATCCAGTCTGAAGGTGTATTTAAGTAGAGCATTTGCAGTGGGACATAATGGGGAACAAGTTAAACGGAGGGGGTAGGAGAAAGGGGGGAGTGAGGTGCAGTAGGGAAATAACTCGGAAGCTACTGGAGGATCTTCACCTGCAACACTTTAGCATTTAAAATTTTCCTTGAGAGCTATAGTACCTTTTCTAACAGTAAGTCCTTACAGTGCTCCCTCATCCATGCCCACAATCAACACTGGTAATTTTTGCCACTGTTACCTCCAGCCCTTTCAGGTACTCTCCCCATCAGTAGTACTCCTCAAATGAGGCTCTGACTGAGATGTAGCACATATAGTGAGAACAGGTAGAGACATTTCAGGAGAATGTTTGCAAAGGACAAACACACATTTAAAGATACTCATAGCTCTTAGTTGGGATTTGCTTATTAAAGACAGAAGAGTAATTTTTTTTCATGAATTCACCCCTCTGTTTGGTTTGTGAAACCAAACAACTTGAATGTATAGCCTTTAAATATAAGCTTTCAGAGTTATAAAAACATGACCAAAAATGAGAGCTTGTCAAGATTCAAGTTCAGATACGAAATAGTCATAACTATACTCAGCTGGGAGGGAAGTAACATAAAAATCTTTGCTTGCATCCCCAATACAGCCTTTCTGTGAGTAAAGTCACAAATGGTTACAAGGCACTATGGACTGGATCCCGCCTCAGGAAGTCCCAATACTACTGACTGATTTCTGGAGGGAGAGGACAGATTCCCTAAATGTGTTCTCTTTTTAAACACCTTCCCTATGGATGTACAGTCTCCTGATAGAGTCGGTGCACTGAGGTGGTCCTTTCTCTGGTCTTTTCTAGGGTCCCCTCTGGTGTGGCAGTCCCCATGTTGGTGTAACTACCCCTAGGTTTTGTTTTTGCTGCCTCCAGAAGTGGTACCTGCTCACCTACATGCTGCTTGCTGGTCTACAGAATCATTGAATCATTTAGTTGGAAAACACCTCTAAGATCATCAAGTCCGACCATTAACCCAGCACTGCCAAGTCCACCACTAAGTGGACTAGTGACACATCTCCACGTCTTTTAAACACCTGCAGGGCCTATTTGCCTCAGTTTTGCTTTCCTGTTTGCTTATTGCTAAGAATGATTTCAGAGGTGCAGGCAAGCCTCTTGCAGCCCACCAGGACCTTTGGGCTTGGTGTCCACGACCCATGTCCACGCCAGATATGAATCAGCACTTCTTCAGCATACTGCAGGCTAATGGCAAAGCAGCCAAGGATTGGGCTGCCCCCAGGAAACTGGGACATTCAGGAAAAGAAACAAAAAGGACTCCAGGAGGATTAAAAGCAATGCCCTGCAGGACTGACCCACTGCTGGGGCAGAGAGTCCCTTTGCAGGACCATGAATTCTATTGATAAGATCTGAGGTTTCCCTGTGGGACAGTTCAGGGACTGAACAGGTTAACTGAGAGAAAATACATTAGATCTTTAGAAACAGTATAGGGCAGTTCTGCACTGTGTAGAAAGAAAACCCAGCATACGGCTGGATAATCTTGCGATATTTTGAAGAAATTGTGCCCCCTGCTGATTTAATTAAGTTTTTTTTTTTAGCCTCAGCTCTAAACTTGGTGAGAACATTCAAACATACTGATTAGCGTTCAAGGTCAATAATTCAGATGTCCTGCTGGATAGTAAAAATCTTCTCTTTCAACACTGAAATAAGATGCTTATTATTGATTTTTGGAAGCAGAAGGCAAAAGATGAATGGTATATCCTTGGCAGGGCCAGCATTCTGAGACCCTGTCTAGCATTTTACATGTCCTTTGTAGCATTTAATGGGGAAATAAAAGCCAGGAATAATAATAATACAAGCACAAATTTGTGACCAGGGGATTTGACGGGTTTATAAAGTCTCTGCTTGTGACTTACTTGCTTGGTAAAATTATATAATTTTCTAGTCTGCCTAGAAAGGACAGTCATTGGCTGTCTCTTTAAAATGATCATGAGTGATTTGGAAAAAAAAAAAAAAATCACTGTGATCACTGTGGAATAACAATCACTGTTGTTTTACGAGATGGTTGGTTATACCCAGTATCCCACATCAACTCTCTCAATGGCCAGCAATATGAAAAAAATGCATTTTTTTTTCCAGAAAATCTCAGCTATGTCAAACCAGCTAGCACAGAGGTCACTTCTAGCACAGGTCAGACAGCAAAAGTAGGAAAGAAAGGAGGAAACCCCAGCAGTGTGCTGGGGCTCCAGCCAACCCAGCACTCCAGTCCCACAGTGGGGCCAGGTACAGGCTCACACTCCCCAGGAAAGGGTCAACAAACCTCTATTTCCCATTGCCCCATTTCCATCTGGCAGTCTGGGGCCACTGGAGCTGTGATACAGATATAGTCCAGATTTAAGCTCATCCAACATTTCCCTAAAATCCTCTTTACTGTGCTTTCTGGTGCTGCACTGTGCTCTGCTATTGTTAATTCAAGGATCAGAGACATTTTCTTTTGCCTTTCCTCTCCCAGTCACCAGACCGCAAACCTGCCTTCACTAGGAGGTCATTGAGTACCCTCTAGTGGATATTTTGGAAAACATATCTCAGGTCTTTATTGGTCTCTGGAGTCTTGGCAGCAGCTCTCTGGAAAGCCTTGTGTTTATAGTTAAGGTACACAGGGGATGAATTACAGTAAGCACAGCACATGGAAACAGTTGCAAACTCTTACAAGAGCTCCTTCTCTTTGGTTAAATCAAACATGAAGGGCAAACAAGATTAAAAATCAATACTTCAAGACAAACTGTTTTTTTTTTTTATCTAGTAGATGTATACAAGGCAAAAATACCTGTAAGGAAAAATCAATCTGCCAAGAGCATTCGATTTCAGTTTTTGGAATGGTCTGAGATGGCATTGGGCCCCCAACATATGGCATCCAAAGACAGGCTCCTGGTAGAAGCAAGAATATAACCCCATGATTGGCCTCCTTATCCTTTATTTGTTAGCTTTATTAATCATCTATATTTGTGTTTGGTTTTTTTTTCTAAACTAACTAATGCATTTGCTTTCTGCTTCCCATGATCTGTATGTGGTAGGTTAGCTGTCACAGACAGCCGAAATCCCTTCCACCCACTCACTCACACACACCCCTTTCATCCCAGGTCTTGTGTCAAGGTAGGACAGGGACCTTGGTAACTTGCTAGTTACCATTGCAGGTAAACTAGACTTGATGGGGAGGGGGAGAATATTTTAAGTTGTTGCCAATTAAAATAGATTCATGTAGAGAGAAACAAGGATAAACATTAATATTATATCTTTCTTCTGCTTTTCACAGCCTTAGCTTCGTTTCCAACTCCTTTAGCTCCTTTCCTCCCCAGGTTGCACAGGGGGATAGGGAATGGGAGCTGGGGTCACTGCACAGCTGCTGCTTCTTCCTTCCCATGTTTTCCCCCTGCTCCAGCATGGGGTCCTCCCTGGGCTGCAGTTCTTCAGGATAAATCTGCTCCAGTGTGGGTCCTCAACAGTGTGGTGGATATCTTCTTCAGCTCCTGAAGTACCTCCTCCCTTGCCCTCTTCCTTCTCCTCCTCCGACCTTGGTGTCCCCTCTGCTGTTTCTCACTTTGTCCCTTCTCCCCTGCCCACCCAGAGTTGTCTGCTCTTTCTGATACAACTTACAATAACATTTTCACTAAAGTGTTGTATGACACTGAACCAAGAGATTCACAGAAAACCAAGTATCTGCTTACACAGAGTGAAGACAAAGAGTGCAGGAAAAAAACCCCTTCAAACTGTTCCTTCCTCCTCTTCATCACAGTGAGCAGCACTAGTTTCTGTTGCTGTCATCTATCAGTCCAATCCCTCTGTCAGCAGTCTCATCAGTTTGCCTTGGGTTGATGTCAGACTAAATGTTGTACAATTACCAGGCTCATCTTTATGCCTTTTATCAGTGGCTTAATGCTAATGCTCTGTAAGACTTCAGGAATTTCCCTGGTACACCAGGATGTTCTCAAAATGAAGATAAGTGGGCCAATTATCTCCTAGGTAGATTTTCCAGGCCTGAGTATGTAGCAAGACTTAAACCTGTTTATGTCTAATACAGATTTTTAACGTCCTCACTTACAATTTAGCAGCTAAAAAAAGTTACTTCTCTCATTTTGCTTGAAAATACCATCTTGCTTGTTTCTAAATGCATAATAAAAATGTCTATCTATCTGTCTTTACTTCTTCTCTATCATCTCCTTAGTAGGATATCACTGCTGCCTGCTGTTTTTCAGGGATATCCATCAGGCTTTGCCCTCTGCATGTCTCATGTCTTACCAGGAGCACAAGTTCTATGCTGGTCTGCTGGATATTTCATACAAAATACAGCACCTCTGGTAGCTTAAAAGGCTTCTAGACCTCTCCTGGTGGGATGTTGTAAGCTCCTCTTCTTTTCTAATGTCTTGTGGAGCTTTTGGCCATGGCTCCTGGAGCTGGACCTCATATGCACTGTTCTTATTCCAAATTCTGAATTTTCAATTTCTGAACCACCCTGATGGATGGTATTTTGCCTTTTGCTGGGAATCACCATTATTTCCAGAAAGTAGCTAGCTGTCTGTTTGTCATGATTTAAAAGAAAACCAGACTGTCTCTATATACAGGAAGGTAAAAGATGAGCCAGTTGAGCCTTGAACCCTCTCTCTAACCTCTTCTTTCAGGTCCTTCTTAGTCCACCCTCTTCACTAACAGCTGGGACACCTACAGTCTCCCTCTGCCCTCTCCCTGTGTTAGTCAAAGTGTCCAAATAGTGAGTGTTTGGTAAGTACATATTTTCAGTAATGGGCAGGGGTTATCTGAGGAGCTTCTCAGTCATTGGAAAGCGGTCCTGATCTGAGCACAGGTTTGGGCCAGAAGGTCACCAGAGAGATCTCCCAGGCTACATTATTTTATAATTCTATGTAAAAATATGGTATATCATATAGTAAGATAGCTGAAAGTATTAAAAAGAGGTAGAGGTGGGGTACAGGATGAGATATAAGACATAACTACATTATTGAAAAAACTTGGACTTTTTAATTTTATTTCCTGAAGTAAAAATCTGCAGGAAGCTTATAACCATTTTTTTTTATATTCCCTAATCCAATGATTTTTTAAATTACTTCCAAGGTTTTCCATTGATGCCAGGTTGTGGTGCTGGTGCCCAGGCACGTACCCAGTGCCCTATCATGTACATTTTCCTTGTTGGCTCCTCTGTTACACAGAACCTGTGCTCTCTGGTGAGCAAGACAGCAATAACACTACTGTTTTGAAAGCAGAGTCACCTGCATTTGCTAGTAATACATTCAAAATCTGTGCCACTTCTGGCTGTGTTTTAGCCAGGGTTCTGAAATACCTGGGGCCACAGGAAGAAGTTATCCAGCATCAGGAAAAGCTAAAAGTCGTTTTCTAAGGAACCAGACTTGACTTTTCAGAGATGCTCTGTGAGTACACATCTACCACACAGGAGACTTGTGTGGCCTCTCCAGAGCTAGCAAGTCCATGGATCTGGCTTTGAGAGTTAAGTGGTGCATGAGAGGATTTTTTTCCCTTTCTCTTACTCCACAGGCTTCTGAGAGTTTCCTATGGCACTGGAAAACAGGATGCATTGTATTTGCACAGCAAGGTTTTGGTAGCAGGAGTCTACAAAGGTGGCTTCTGTGAGAAGCTGCTAGAAACTTTCTCCACATCCAACAGAGACAATGCCAGCCAGCTCCAAGATGAATCCACCACTGGCCAAGGCTGAGCCCATCAGTGACAGTGGTAACACCTCTGGGATAATGGATTTAAGAAGAGGGAAAAGGTACTGCCTGGGAGCAAATTGTAGCCAAAGAGGAGAGGAGTGAAAATATGTGAGACGAAGAACTCTGCAGAAACAAAGGTCAGTGAAGAAGCAAGGGAAGGAGGTGCTCCAGGTGCCAGAGTAGAGATTCCCTTGAAGCCTGTGGGGAAGACCATGGTGAGGCAGGTTGTCCCCCTGCAGCCCATGAAGGTTCATGCTGGAGCAGAGATTCACCTGCAGCCCCTGGAGGACCCCACACTGGAGCAGGGGAAGTGTAAGGAGTCCTCTCTTTGAGGAGGAAGGAGTGGCAGAAACAACATATGATGAGGACTGCAGACCCCATTCCCTGTGCTTCTGGGAAGGAGGAGGTAGAGATATCGGAGGTGAAGTTGAGCCCGGAAGAAGGGAGGGGTGTGGAGAAGTTGTTTTAAGATTTGTTTTTATTTCTCATTACTGTACTCTGGTGTTAATTGGCAATAAATTAAACTAATTTCCCCAAGTCAAATCTCCTTTGTCTGTGATAGTAACTGGTGAATGATCTCTCCCTCCCTTTATCTCAACCCATGAGCTGTTTGTTGCATTTTCTCTGCCTTGCCCAGCTGAGGAGGGGAGTCATAGAGAGCTGCTTTGCTGGGCACACAGTGTTCAGACAGGGTCAACCCACCACACAAGGACATGCCAGCTCAAGCACCAAAGAGACAGTCTGCTTTACAGATCAAGTAGAAGTGGTTTTTTTTCCATGTGATTTCAAGTACAGTCAACAAGCATTTATAACAAAAAAATAAATTGACTTAGCCAGCTCTTCAAGGGGTGTGAGCTGCCACCCATGGTAATTTCAGTGTGATACCTGCTGCCTTCCCCTTTGTAAAAGGTTGTTTGAGTGACTCATGCACTCATCTACTCACATTCCTGGCTTCTTAAACTACACCACTTACTCTTTGCCTTGGACACAAAATTTCCAAATTGTTTTTGAAAGTCATTTTCTTATGTGTGTGAGTGTGTATTCACAGAGCCTTCTTTTGAAAGACAGGCATTACCAGCCTGCACACCAAGAGACAGGGCTGGCAGCAGGAAGTCACCATCCTCCCTGGTCTTCCTCACCTCACTCACACTTGCTTTTATCTGCAAAGGGATGGAGCTGTGTCCTCCCTCCCCACAGGTGCCAGTTGAGACACAGAGCTGCCAGGAACTCTCTGTCTCTCCCTGGCAAGAGGAGTCTTGCCCTTTTCTGATTAGACTGCAAAGTTATGATGCTGACCCAAACAGAAAGGCAGGATCTGTGGGCACTTCCTCCCCCTGCTTTACCACTAGGCAGAGGAAAGAAGCACCATGATTCCAAATCCTCCCTCCTTTGGATCCCCCCACACCAGCTCAGATGCACACCATTTCAAAGAACTTTCAAAATCTTTCCTAAAAAGCATAACCATTTTTATTTTTAATTAGCACAGATGACAATAACTACTTTTGAAGAGGTACAAGGAGGTTGACAACTCCCCAGCCCTGCAAAGAGAGCTGCAGGGTGCTGGCATGGTGGCAGGCCCATGAGGCTATGCTTTCCCAATGCCTCCAGTGAGACATCCACTTAGGAAAGCAGCTCTTCTGGTTACATTTAGCTGCTTAATCCTTTTCTTTCTTTCTCCAGAAGTGACAACTTTTCTGTTTGCACCTCCATTGCATCACCACTCCCCTCTACAGCTGCCCTGCATTTTTTTTTTTGCCTAACAGCATGTAATTAATCAGCTCTGGTTTATAATAAAATATGACGCCCATTTAATAGACTGAGTCACTGGTAGAACCAAGCAAAATGAGCCTATGGGAAGGATGGCAGGGGAGATAACACAGGGCTGTCAGCAGGCGAGGGGCAGGCCTGCCTTGCACAGCCAGCGTTCTTCAGAGGCAGCCAGGGCGACACCAAGACCAAGCTTGCTTTTGTTTCCCTGTTGCTTGGTGATGTTTTGGCATGTTTTCCTGCCTAAGCCAGCGTCTCTGTGGTAGGAGCCAGATCGGTCACTCCTTTCCATAAGTGATGGGCATGAGTTGAGGGTTAGTCTGGGAATGCGGAAATACAGAGAATGGTTGGAGCAGAGAGGTGATGGCCACCCCTGCAGGGACACTTGCCCTCTGGACAAGGTGAAGGAGCTGGAGCCCACCGAGGGGATGAGCCTTTTGCGGGAGGCACTAGCCTCATTCCTGAGCTGTTGCTGGCTTTTCAAACACTGGGCCAATTTCTATTTGTAGCCTTTTTTGTTGATGGCTGTGGTACAGTCACAGTGTTAATTTTCATTAGAGGGTGATAAAATACGTATATAAACACCTTGCAAAACCAGCTGATCACCAGCACCGTACTTCACGTGCTCTAGACTCGCAGGACAGAGCAGTTCAGCGACATTATAAAAATCTCCCTCCTGTGGCTCAGCAAAAGTAAAAGCTAAGGAAGAGTCATTCTTGTGCAGCTGACAAAGGCTTTAGGACTTGCACACAAACAGCTAAACTGGTGTGTTTGGGACTGCTCATGAATAACACCAGAAAGATGCTGGAGGTTTTACAGTTTACTTCACAAGAGCTGTAGAAAAATACAGCACCAGCAGATTAGTTTAATTTTAACATCAGAAAAAGAGAAAATAGCCCGGATACACTGAACAGGCAGTAAAACACAATTAACCTTCGGAAACAAAAGTGAAAAGTGAAACACCATGATTTTGGAAGGATGGGTGTCTGGGTGTATATACGTAGACATATGTAGCAAAAATAAACACTTTTTGGTTTTATGGCTAACACAACTGCTGTTGTGTTAGAAGCTTTTAAAGCAAAACTGTTTTAGCTCTATGTCAAGCAAGTATGAGTATTTCCACCTGACTTCTTTGCAGCTGTTAGAAAATGCTTATCTAGGAATTTTTTATGATGTAAGCTAATTACATCCCAAATTAAAAAAAGACTTTATTATTAATGAATAAGATACTGGATTTGGCATTAGCTTTCAGCATTCAGCACAATTTCTATTAATGCTGTGCAAACTAATTCAGTCTCTTATCCCAGAAACTGCAAAAGCTATGATGGTACAAATCACACGCTGCAGCATATTCACTGCACGAGAAGATTCAGGGTGCTCTGGGGACGGGCAGGAGAGCAAAAGCTCTGCCAGTTCTCGATGTTTCTCCATACCACCATTCCCCAGGAGGCAGCAGTGGTCGCAGCACCTCATTTCCAGCCCCTCGGTGTGACAAGTCCTGCACTGAACTTGAAGACAGAGCACCAGCCCTGTGTTAGCCTGCCATGACTGCAGAAGGAACGGGATCAAAGGAGAGAGTCATTTTTACCCAAGTTCTTGCAAGTCTTGTTTCTGGTTGTTTACCAAGTATTCCAACCACTTTGTAAATGCCTTTTTTTTTTTTTTTTTTTTTTTTTTGTTCTTGAAAAAATATTAGCAAAGAGCTAGGACTTACACAAATTACCTACCCTGCTTTTTACTGTTAAATTAATAATCTCCTCACTTTATAGTGCTGCCAGAAGGGATAATACTATTGTTAAGGCATGACACCACACTGCAGAAAGGGTGTCTGCTCAAAGCTTGTTCAATCCTCCCATCCTTGCCTATAAACCACTGGAAAACCTACAAACCTCCTGCAGTTTGCACAGTAGCTATTCCGCATAAACTACAGGTCTTCTCTTTTGCTCTCCTTTCCCTGTTAAGGCAAGAAATAGCCCAAAGCTAAACACCCGAGAGTGGTCTTTTACTGATGTTGAGGAGCTCTTGAAAGAGCAGCTTTTCCTTCTGCTGGTACGTGGACACCAAAAAAGCCATTTTATGATTGCCCATCAGTTAAAGTCTTAAAGCCATGGAGGTGGAGCTGCAGAAACGCCCTTCTTATTGATGCCAGAACATTACTTAGCTCTTCCTTAGGAAACATCAGCAGTTAGGAAAGGCTCCAAGTTTTCCCAAGGAAACATTGTAGTGAAACACATCATCCAACTGGCTGTGCCTTCACTACCACTCACCTGTATCTGTCCCTGCATCGTGTAATCTGGTGACACCTTGCAGGTTGCGCAAACCTGCTAAACTCAATTGCCACCCAGAAAATGTTTTGCAAGTGGATGGAGTTTCCAGCTATGGGAATGTTCACTTCCCCACTAAATCACCTGGAACAAATATTCAGCATCTGTTATTTCTATTTACTTACCTATTTAAATTGCTGCTCAGTCAATCCAGTAAGTCCTCAAAGGTAAACTAGTCCCAAGAAATAGGACTGATGAGTGATGAGAATGTTGTAATTTTAAAAGTGGGTCAGGGCCAAATATTGCTATGATTTCTAATTCTTTTGACTTTCACAGGATGCCAGGGCCATCCCTCTGGGTGTGGATGGATTATTCCTTGCTAACATAACATGCTCCTTCTGCTCCAGAAATTTCCAGTTTCAGGAACTGAAATTCTGGCAAAAACGTTCAGACAACATTATATCACTGAAAAAAAGAAATCAAGAAACATAATTAATTAGTCCACCACCATTTCTGATTGAGTATATCATTAATCTCTTTTCTAAAGCACTCTTCACAACTGTAATGGCTATTTTATCTAAGCAACAAAGAGAAACAGGCTCCAGCTGAGGCTTTAAAACCCGATAACGATTTTCTTAATTCTATGGAATTCTTTTAAATTTGTAATTTAGATCCAGAACGCACTGCTCACCAGGTCACAATGATGTTGAGAGCTAATCTTGCTGTCTGGCATTATGCCTACAATGGGAGATTTGCTCAGTGAAGGAGGCACTGCCCAGCATTCTGCTCCTGTTCTAACAAAGAATTACACTGCCTCAAGATGTCATGCTGCCAAAATTGTTACACCAAAAATTAAATTAAGAACAGAGCCCCAAATCACTTGACTGGCTAAAACAACACATTATTTTCAGCATCCTTGCAATGCCAAAGCAAGAAACCACTAACACTTTGTGCATCTGTTTGTAACCCAGCACATGTTCCAACTGCCCATGAAAAACATACGACTAGATATGATGTGAAGAAAATACAAGAATATTTAGGTCAGATTAAAATACCCACTTACTCTCCAGTCAGTTGTTAAAATTCCAAACAAAACACATAATAAAGTAAATGGATTCCTTCTACCTAATGTGTCACCTACTGAGTTGAGCAGCCATCTTCTAGTACTTGATGAATAGATGAGAACCCTGTGCTGCTCCCTGGTAGCCAGTGGCAGGACCAGAGACTCACAGAGTCAAAGACTCAAAGTGTAGAAAGAATGAGAAATTGTCTTATTGCCAAAAATGGCCTGAAATATACACATATGGTGCCTTGCAAAAGTCAGTATGAAAAAAATTACAGGCTTGTTTAATCTGGAATTCAAGCTGTTGTCCTAATAGTTTCACTCAAGTATTTTAGTAAATCAATACCTCTATAGTTTTCAACAGGCTTCAGACAACATCTTCCAGATCCAAGAGATTTTGTAGACCTGTGAGACAGATAACTTATGCCAACTGCTTATCAAGATGGTACTACAGGTGTATTCCAAAGTGCTGGTGGAACCAGAGGCATTCAGGAGAGTCTGGGCTACAGATGTTGCACATAAAGTCTCATATCTGATCCCTTATCAAAAGGAGATTTAATAAAGTGTCAGAAAGCATGAAAAAGGTCTGCCTATGCACTGGTCTGCAGCAAAAGCAGGGTTTTCTCAGTAAGGAATCTGCTGCACCCAATTGATAAGTTGAACTGATAAGTTCAAAATACATTGCCACTTCAAGTGTTTTACTGAAGTAATTATACCTTCATTGTAAAGTCATTAAAAAAAACTAAAAAAAAAAAAAAATATTTTGGTACTTATTTTTTTACTATCCTCCAAACTTCTTAGTGTGCAAAGTGAGGTCTAAATGGTAAGTGTGCTCTTATAAATTCTGTTAGCTTCATGGAGTGTCCTTAGTGAAAATAATCACTGAAATAAGTACAACTTCACATATAGAACACCAAAAAGCACAAAAAAGCCAGAATGAGAATTTTTACCTGTGCAAGAAAATATTTATCTAGTTACCTGACTTTGAAATAAAAAAACCCCAAACCAAAGGTCAGATTTATATAAAAATCTGTTTTTTATTAAATTCTGATCACAGAAAAGAGTAGCTCAGTATAAAATCTCTAACAAAGTGATTTTATAGTGCAGTAAACTCTTTGTCTCTCGCAGTCATAAGCTCTGGTTATGAATGTACTATATGCCTTCATATCATAGAATACAAAACTGGAGTTTGCCCTTGTAGTCCCATATTTATTAAGCAGGAAGACAAAATTTAATAAAAACTCTTCCCTTTTCTAGCTTACTGTATCCAAAACACCCAGTTTTGTTATGGTATTTTGAGACCATTAAATGCAAAATACTGTTACTACTCAACCTGCTCGGACTGTGCGGCTGCTGTTCCCCATTTCAGACAGTAAGAAAAGTCACTTCACATGCCCCGGTGACAAATGACACAGCAGTAAATTATTCCCTGAACACACATCACAATCTTTATCCAAGGAGCCACACTGGCAGAGCAGAGAGGCATGCACAGTGATTGAAGACGGCAAAAGGGAAAAAAGGGGAATTTCTCAGTAAAAATCTAGCTACTAAACAAAGTCTCATTTCCTGAATAAATCCTAAAAGGGTGTGGGTTTTTTCCTATTTAATTGGAGCATTTCCAGCATATTTGATTTCTGTCAAGCAACTAAAAACTGAAAAGCATGATAGGCTCTCTACAAGCACTGAATCCAGAGACACATTTTCTTTGAACTCTGTACCTCATGCTGTCAGTAGAAATGTTCCAACACCTCCAGCCAAGTTTGGTATTTTGAGAATAGGTACAACTGCAAAAAAACATTCCTCTTTGGTCCAAGGACTCCTCCTGCCCCATCTGCCAAATGTATGGAAAGCAAGTCCAGGTGAGAATCTGTTGTCTAGTAATGAAAATTCCTAACAGGCTAGATGGACCCCGACTGCTGTGCCCTGTGTCCAAGAGCACCATTTGAGGTGAAGACAGTGTATCAAATGATGCCATGGACATGAAACCCTTGCCTGTAAAATACTCCAGAGTTCATTTTAACATTTTACTATCTTGCAACTATTACAAGTCTTTCTATGAAATACATCCCACTCTGAAATAAATTAGTAAGCAAGCACCTGACCTGAAAATACATTTATAAAAAAGAAACTAAGCAATAATAGGAGCTCAGCAAAACCAGGTTTTTAGCAGTTATACAGCTATTTTCAGTTTTCCAGAGTTCTGTATTAGTGTAAGAAGCTCCTCAGAAGATCTGAAGATTATTAATCAGAAAATACAGAGGAAAGATAAATTATTTGTGGGTCCTGCCAATGCAGGACTAAAGTGTTTGTCATTACTTACTTAACCACTAACATTTGTGGTTAGATAAATAGTTCCCTTCATTGTCATTTAAGACAAAGTAAATTTTTATGTACTTCACAATGTACTTATGCACAGGTACACTACTTGGATACAATTACAGCATCTTAAAAAAGTAAATACACAGCAGGAAGAGTCATACAATAATCATTTAACTCCTGCAACATCTAGGGGCAGAGGCAAAAACTAGAGGAGCAACTACACCATGTTCTCTAATTTTTGGCCCAAATTATTTCTTGTATTTCTCTAGTTTTCTCTCATAAACACACTCCAAAAGATACCAGCATAAAGGTGGTTTTCTTATGAAACAAATTAAGGTGATACCACTGCAAGAATAACAGTTCTCCATTTAAAGATAAGGACAAACAACACTTATCTTTGAATCATTCCATGAATCAAAGACTTCTTCTCATTTAGCAGACTGAAACCTACCTGATACTGATTTGACAGACAGTGATGATGCCACGCACTCGTGTCAATTCCCACATACAGAGTCAAAATGCAAATAGCTTTTTCCCCTCAAAGCTGCACTGACTTGCACAGTGCTCTGGCAGGAAGTGCCAGCACTATTCTAATACTATAGACCAGCGTGCACTAATCAGGGTCTGAACAACTGACATGGCGATGATCAAGACCCTTAATCTTGCCCATCAACAAGCATCTTTGTAATTAAGTCAAATGTGATGTCACTGACACATCAGGCAATCAATAGAAAAGTGTGTGTGCATTCATGAAGTTCCCTAGGAGAAGTCTCAAGCAAAAAAGGACACTGAAAGGCACTAGTCCATAGAAGGCACTGCCATCAAAGCCGTCCTTGAGTACATGCTTTGTGTGTGTCTGAGACTACAGCCTGAATTCACCCAGTGCTTTGAGCTGAGCAAGGAAACAGGTAACAAAGCCCCAACCTCAATTTTCTGGTCTTCAAGAAGCAAGTAATACAACAAAGAAAACTGAACATGAAAAACAGAGGATCCAGTCTATTCCATCCAATCATCTGATGAATCTAACTTGATCATGTGTTCTGATTTTTAATTCCTAGTGTGGAATAAGTATTATGGAAAAGACGCCAGGACAGAGAGTCTTAACTCCAGCACATATTAATCATCTAAAAGACAAATCCTGCTCTGAACACTTAGTGTATTTTCAGATTCCAGGGAGGATGTAAGCAGTGGATTGAAGCAACAGCCGAGAATTATGCAAGAGATAATTGATCACACCATATTTTGCTGTGATGGCAGACTTGATTCTCTACTACCTGACATCCGGAGTAGCTATTTGCATTTAGGTGCAAGGACTGCAATATGGGTGCAACTCAATATTACGAGGTTGATTACAGAGATCATACTTGGCAAACTAACTCTGAAGGAACTTACTGTACACAGCAACATGTAATCACAAATTGTACCTACTGCCAAAAGAAATCACACTAACACAACACAGTGTCCCACAAAAGCTAAACTACGTGCTAATTGTATTCCTAACTGTTAGTACTTTCAAGACCAAAAGAGGAAACTTATGGGTTTTCTTTATATAAGTGGACATTCTATTTTCAACCAGTTCCCTAAGGGTGATTTCAAAGCCACTACACTACTCTTTGGGGGCAATATTCAAAATTTGGTAATCCCCATAACGTTAAAATGGGAGGGTGTGCCACAAAAATATTTTTCTCAAACTTCCGGCCTACAAAACATCTTACATCATACGATCTGCACAACACTGAAATTAGCAAGCATCTCAAAGCAGATGGGACACAGAAGAACACACTATGGAATGTATAAAACCAAACTCAAACAGCATGAAAAAAGTAATGTTTATTTTTAATGTTTACAAAAGCATGAACACCTTATGCAAAAGCAATACCCTGAGCCATACATTTCCCTTATCCTCCCAGGATATTGGCAGAAAGCAAGTACTTTCTCCACTCTTGAGGGTTCAGTGTACCCTGCTGAGGTAAATGGGAACCACCCCACTGATTCCCACAGAGCTCCAGCTGCTTATGTCAGCAAAGAGGCCAACGCATCAGAGCACAATGCAGTGAGATGTCACACGGGTGTCTTGCTTTAGGTGTCAGATTGGATAAGTCCGTGCTTCTAACCAAGATAAATACACTATCCATATACTTTATAAGCTCCCCATTATGTCCAATTTTAACTGAAACAGATCTCATCTTAAATATCTGTTTCAACATTATGAGTCTCAGCCCGCATGCAAGGTTTAACTTTATGCACTATTAACAATTTTACTCAAGTTTTTAAGAGACAGCAAGTATGTTCATAAGCTATTTTAGGACTGAGACCTTGCAGCACAAAAGCTATTTATCCTTTCTTACCTTCCCTCCCCAGCACGTGGAGTTCAGGTGCTTACTCTGAAGAAATGTGCCCCAAGGTTAACCTGAAAAAAATATGCATCATTTTCATTTTATCTTCACCTTTTTCTCCTGATCTGGAGCTGGAAGTAATTGATGGTTACATATTCAAATAGGCCATGCTTTTGAATCTACAGAGAAACATTTATTCAACAGTTGGACTCGATCTTCTTTACGGCCTTTTCCAAGCTAAATGGTTCTATGACTCTATGATTTATTTTTCAAAGCGTTTTGTTAAACAGAGAATATGATTGCAATCATTTCAAAGACTTAGCTGCAAGTTACTCATACTGTTTCCTAAAATGATTCCTACTATAAAACAGCATATTTCCTCAGCTACACTGAATTGAGGTCCCTCCCCTCAGAATCTACAACTGATGACTTAAAATATTTATTATACTGGGTGAAATGGCTCTGTCACATCTGCCATCCTATGTCTAAATGACTGAAAAATACTATTTATGTTTGCAAGATTGATATTGGATCTATGGATGGAAGAAAACTGCTCTATTTTACTGCTCAAGCTGTAGGAACCATTCTTTTAGCTCCTGCCAACTTCACATTAAAGAAACATAATTTCCTTCACATATTGAAAGAATCTCCTAAGAACCCATACATATATACACACACACACACACATACACTATGTATGTGTACACATACATACAGACGTGTATTGATAATTTGTATTTATTTTACACTGACAAAGTGCTAAAACAATCCAACAACTGCCACTGCTAGAGATGAGGCTAAATGAAATTGTATTATATGGCATCAAATAATTATGATACTCTGGTCCAAGAGCTTCAGAACTCCTAGCAAAAAAAAAAAAAACAACTCCTTCATTGGCAAAAAAAGAAAAGTTCCAAATGGTTTGAATTTAATTTTTAAATAAATTGGAAGGATTTAAAAAAAAAAATCCCAAAACAACAAACATGCAAAGTAGACTGTATAATTTAAATTTCGGTTCTGTGGATAGCAAATACACATATTTATACACATATTCTATTACCTTCATGGCAAAATTTTGAGGTGCCTTAGACTCAAAGATGACTTTAATGAATCTGTCAATATCTCACATGTGCATCATTGCCTCAAATTTTGAAAAAGAAAAAGCTGTAAAAGTTCAGCCCTGTATCCTGTGAGTCTGTCTGCATAGTCAGAAACAGAAATATTGCACTCAAAACCATGCCTACAAAAATGCACATTTAATAAGGCCATTATATTCAAGATTGTAACGGGACTTTAGTTACACAAACAATCAAATATATCATTAATAGAGCTAGAAAAGTCATATTGCAGAAGATGTACTCAAAACAGCAGTGTTCCAGCAATTAACTTTTTCTCCCCCATGAAATAGCGATCTCTCAAACTGGTTTTATGCACAGGGCCAGACAACATGATGTTTATGTACCCATGCATTCTCACAATGTGCTTTTTCACTTTTGCTTAGAAGTTAACAATTGCCTCAGAGTTTGAGAGTAAGTTCCCACTCAAGTTCTGCTAATAAGGTTCAAGTTTTAATCAATTTAAGCCACTTTCACGCATGATGAGGGAAGGAAAGATTTAACTTTCAGTTATTTAAATATCTGCCATTATGCAAGATATAATCCTTAATTTAGAAAGTGTAGCAAAGACATAATTGAACCTGTACTGGAATACTCCTCAGTATGCTCTTACAGAGCTAGATCACACTAAGAGTATCAGTTTATCTGACCTTGCTTATTGAAAGAACGATAGAGTATGTAACCAATTTAACATAATTCAAGGAATGATACAGATTGAAAGTTAGCTGCTCACATCCCATGGCAAATAAAAAGAAGTTACTCTTTAATCAAAGTGAGGTAAACTACCTTGAATTTACAGTGGGGCAAGTGTATTCACACCACCCATTACCTTGGAGTAGCAGGTCTGCTGTAAATTTGCTTTGTAGTTTTTTACTCCTTTAGTCACTCCAAAGTTACCCAGTCAGCCAGCATCTGGGCTTGGTTAAGAGTAGTGGCATTTGTTCAAGAAGGAAGCACAGATCACTGTCCCTCTTCCTCATGCTACACTACAAAAATACATAGAGTTATGCAAATGCAAAAAGCATCAGCACAAAGGCTGGAAGAACCACAAGACACAACAGATAGAAACTTAATGGTCACATACATTACAGTTCAGCAGACATTCTTTCACAATTCTATATTCTGCCATAAAATCCACAGTGGTGGCGATTATGGATGAACCACCTTTCAGCTGAACCAACTCCAGCATTACAAACTAGTTTGGAATACGACAGACTATATCCAAACTTTTTTTCCTAGGACCTGTGTTTTGGGCTTAGATTTTTTTTTTTTTTTGTACAGAGAAAAGAGACAAACCTGAGACATAGAAGATGTGACCTGCTTGTGTACTATAAACAGATGAATGGATAATTGAGATGTAAAAATCTATTAAATGTGTCACACACTTTACATCTCCAGTTCCATGTACTTTTTCCTGCAATAATAGTGTCACTTGCCAGATGCAAGGTTGTTGCTACCTGTGAACATGTTTTTGACCAGGGATGGGGGGAATGCTTTTGGACAGCAACAATGCAGCTCTTAAAGTGATGAGGAAGGAACACAGGAGTTTAGGACATGGTTTCTAATTCCATCCCTGTCCTATACTCACTGCATGCTGAGTAGCTCAAAACATCTCTTAGTAATCACAGAATTCAAAAGGTCAGTAACTCTTTCTCTATTTTCTTTCCAAAAGGAACAGTAAAAAGTCCTTTATATAACATGCAAATGAACATCCATCTAAAAGGCTTCTCCTTATTTTAGCAGTTTTGACTAAAAATGGTGGCCCATCTACCAGCAGTACTTTGCAAGTGTCTAACAAACTGAGTTTTGACAGGTATCCAGCAGTAACAGCATTTTCAACGTTTTATGTTTGCTGTATTTAGTACTTTTAATCCAAATTCCTTTCCCAATACAGTGATGGTCTTGTAGATAGCATGACTGCCCATGCACGCAGCATTTCTAAATGGAATTACATGTTGTGGTTTTCTTTCCACCATAACATTATCTTACCATTTTCAGTATCAGTCAGCACCACAGGTTTAATGCAGGTCATGGAAAACAAGCAGCAAGCCTACTTTTACTGATTGCTTCAAACAATATATTCTTTCATACTGATACATTCTTAAAATGTTTCCTTGATTTAGCTATACTAAAAGTACTGTTCCAAAATTTCAGTTTACATTAGAAAAGGTCGTTGATGACTTGATCAAAAAATACCACAAAAAATCCCTTTTACTCCCACAGGAAATCAAATTTTCTTCTGAATTAGTGTTAACAGATATTTAGATTAGAAGACTCCATATTTCAGAAACCAGTTATTTAATGCTCAATATTCTTTTCAGCAGATGAAGAGGTAGGTATATTTCCACACAAGAAAAAAAAATAAAACAAAAACCAAACTGTAACAGATACTCAGTTAAATCAAGTAATGTCTGAAAATTCAAACACTGTTCTGACAGCACATAATGTGTCTGAAGATACCCTCCAAGGAGGACAAGAAAATTTGCACATTCTGATTAGATAATATATCATAATTTGAAATTTAATAATTTTCTGGAAGGAAAACACAAGTATCCAAACTCTACTTCCTTCCCCTCCCCCCCAAAGAAATGTGGGTGCCAACAAAACTGCCTTTACCAATGGTAGTATTAACTTTTGGACTGCTAAACATGGAATCAACTGCAATTCTTCCTTACATTCACCAACACCAGCAGTCTACAAGTTTACACAGAGACCATATGCATGATAATTACATAATTACAATAGAAATTCAACTTTAGTGTTGTTCTTAAAACAATCTTCATAAATAATGAAAATATCTGTGTTCTAGCTCTTCAGTAACCTAAGGTTAATTGGTACAGATAGTGTTTTTTTCTTCCTTTTATAAACCAAACCGGAGGTTCCTCACTGCCAACAATGGTTAAGGCCTGGATCAAGTTACTCTCCTTTTGCTTTTCCCTTTTTCTGCTTTTTTCCATTTTCCACCACTGCATTATTTTCTGGTTTGCTTACTCCATTTGCAACAGCACCATTTGCTATTTTTCCATTCTTTACAGGTTCCTTGGGCAGCTTATATGTCCGATAGTAGAAGTTACCAAACAGGAAAATGAAGGTGACAGCATAGAAAATGACACCCCAGTGCATCCATTTAGGGAAAGGACAATCAATATAAATAGACAAGGCTGTGTGGCCAATAGTCACATGGAACTGCACCTGTAAGACAGAAAACATAGAATCAAAAAGGTCTGGATATATTCTGTAGGTCTGACTGCAACAATTTATACCTATGCATTAAGTTACGAAAACTGCAAAACTGGGAGGTGGCAGGGAGCTGTATTTAGCTGTCACATTCATGCATGCACACCTGTGCTTGACCGGGAACATCAAATTTATTGCAGTATCTGTCATAGTTTTCAGAAACAGGAAAATGAGAAGATTATAAAAGATCTGGATTTTCTCTACCTTTTGAACATATTTTTTGCAATTCAGTTGAAACAACCAGCAAGAAAAGACTTTAACTCACACAACTCTTATCTATGCCACATATTTTTTTAGAAATGGAATAAATGCTTCCATCTCTGGGAAGTATTCTAAGTTGAGCTCTCAGCGGCAGACAGAGAAGAACTTCCGGAAGGAGCAGTATGTGTTCCAAAGCTCTGTAAATGCAAATCCACTCAGAGGCAATACCTTTTGAGATAAAGGGAGAAATTTTACTTACCAATTGCAATATGGTCAAGTATCGTTTCCACCACAGGTACTTCTGAAATTTAGGGCCGCAAGCTGCTAATCCATAATACATGTACATAATGACATGAATAAATGCATTCATCTGAGCTCCGAAAAAAGCTGTCATGGAACAGAAGGGAAGATCGTCGTGTAATTTTGGAAGAAAGAGAGAAGTCTTTTCTACTATTATTTACATTACAGTAAAAATTACAAAGCACAGGACATGGTAGGATTCCATCTTCAAAGTATTTAATAGTATAGTACAGACCTGACTGTTAACATATGCTGACACAAATACCTATTCATGCAAGTAGTATGTCACACCTTTCGTGGAACTATTTAGGCAAAAGCTTTTCATAAGATTTTTGTTTAACAGACATAAATGACATGGATTCCACATCAGTTGTTGTAGTATAACTGCAACTGTTTGGCTAAGAGATTATTAAAAGCTGTATTTGACAATGTAAAGTATGATATTCTGAATTTAAATGCATGAAGTTCACTTCTCAGCAAGAAATCAAGAAACTCACGTGAAAGTCTGATTAAATAGGCCAAAAAAATCAACTAGAGTAAAACTTGACTTATGGTTATAAGAACTTCAAGGGCATTGCAGGTCAGTTTTCCTAAATTATTCATCTTTAGTTTCTTTATTTATCATTAAAATATCCAGCATGCTTAAATATATAAGTGTATAGTAGAGCATTATCAAGAATGTTCCATGTTGGAAATCATGACAGTTTCATTTATATTAAGATCTCTTTGCTTTGTCAAATTAGCAGCCATTTAACAGACACACATTGCATCTTGTTAAGGTATTCTTACACTGACAGAGAGGCTCAAAAAGGCTCTAATGTCTAAGATTAGGCCAATACAGACAATAGCTGCTGACATCAAACAGCTCAGATGTCCATGTGGTCTAGACCCAGTTAGCTCTAATAGGGTCTAGTTTACAATAGACCTGTCTATGTAAGCAATGTGCTATCAACTAGAAAACAGAAGAACACATCTATCCGCATTTATGCAGTAGTGCTACATAAAGGCAGAAAAGCAACCTCTGCTTTTCCTTTTGCAGGACCTAGAAACTAAGAAGCAGTGCAAGAACACCAAAACTGGAACGAAATTTGGAAATAGTCGCAACGGTTATATTGAAAACTGTTGATATTTAGCATGAAAACTCTGAAAAGGCAACAAGGTAGAGGGCCTTTTGAGACACCCAGAGAACTTCTAAGCAAGACCACAAGTAACCATCCAGTCTCCAATAAAATTATTTTATAGATGCAGTTGCCAATAAAGATCATGAACTGTCTGGTTGAGTACCTGCTTTCTGCAGATTACTTGAGAGAAATTAAAAGACAGTCACAGGTATTAATTGTATATATTTCTTCTTTTGAATATAAGCGACCACTCAGTACAAAATATCTATAGTAAATGGGAACATAACGCCCCCATGCATTAAGTACTAGTGTGGTTCAGAAAAAAACCCAACAAAAATGCCAAACCCAAAATATTAACTTGGTGTTTATAATATGGCATTTTGTATTTGCTATATGCTAATTTTAGTGTCATAAGCCTACAAAGCACATTACAAACAAAACATGGTACTTTTCCTTTATCCTCAGCTTCGCAGAGTTGTAATTTCAGAGGGACAACGGCAAAACACCAGGAACAAGGGTACAAATACAGGCAAGGGAGAATGTGACAAGCGCAATAAATAATAATAAAATTATTTGACGGAGGCTTTAAAAAAGAAGCAATGGGGAAAAAAGGTTGATAACGAATTACAGACTTGTGCCATCATGAATAGGTTTTAAAAGTGAATTGACAGATTTATTGGTTCACTTCCAAGAGAATGTTTCAGAATTTTATACAAGCCTCTTTATAAAAAAGAAAGCAAACCTCAAACTCAGATACAATGCCAAAATGACATCTTCATTAATTTCATTAAATTTGCACGCAGATTGTAGCCCATAATTAGATTTTGCAGTTCTCTGTATCTGCAAAAATAAAAGTTAGGCAAGACATATACATCTTTCTGATTCATAGAGAATAACGATACTTTTTAAGGCAGAACTTCAGGCTTGCAATTGATGCCCATGAGGAAAAGAAGTTTTGCAATTCATTAGATTATTGCCCTGTTATCTTTTCCTCCCCCATGCTTCCCACAGAGGGAGACTGTACATGTTAATAAACAGTCTTGTAATTTATAATGTCAAGTTCTACAAAACTTTTTTCCATTGCTCCAAAACAATAATAATTCTCCCTTCTGCCCCGTCAAAAGGGTATGGGAGGAAGGGAACTCACCTTGTCCACCTGCAACCCACTTAATACCAATCCACCACAAGGTGAACATGGTGAAATGGTGATAGACATGAAGAAAACTAATCTGGTTAAATTTCTTCCTCAGGATAAAGAATACTGTATCCAAATATTCGATTCCTTTAGAGACGTAATACCACCATAAAGCAGCAGCTATCTGCAATGAAAAACAGACAATACAAAAGTTTAGTGATTTCAAGCTGAATGAAGTTCTCTCCACCTATGTGCTGCAAGAGAAGGATACTTCTTCTTTCCCAGTATCCTGGTAAATGTTGAGGTGGAGTCATCAAGCATCTGACGGTATGAGAATAACAACAAAAACAATACTTCTTTCATCTATTCTGGACATGGAAGCAGATTATTCTGAATCTATTGCTCACAAATTACAACTGTAAAAAAAGAGCTAATATAGTTAAAAGCTTTGCCATCTCTGAACAGTTTACCAGTTAAACAGGGAGTTTGTGTCCTCATTCTCTCTCCTAAGCTTTGTGAAAGAAGACTTCCACAGGGCTTCCCCTACTAGTGAGGCAACACTTTGATGTGGTCAGAACAATAAGGTAGAAACATTACAATAAAATAAAGTAGCAAAGACTGAAATGTTCAGTACCACAGACATACGGGTGGAAAGACACCAAACCGCTCTTACAAGCAGAGTTCACATCCCTTAGAACAATGTTCCCTCAGCTTTTTCTGGCCTGCTCACTAACTCCCTCTGTAAAGCAGCATTCCCCCAGTGGCTCTGTGCCATTCAGGGAATAGAAGAAATGAGACTAGAGGAGCCATAAAAACTGAACAGATATAACCATTTACCCAACAGGGCAGTGTTACACCCCCAAAGTTCTTTTTCTAATCCACCCATCACAGTGACTTTTGCCCAGGATGCAACATAAACATGGCTTCCAGCTGAAATCAGGATATTGTTAAACCAGAAGCCCAGAAGCTCTGTGTAGCAATTTGTTCATACTATGATATGGGAGTATGGTGGTGGTAGGGACTCCCTTCCAGATCCCAAAGAATAGCAACAAGTCTAGTTCCTGGCATTGTAAGTCATCTAGCTTGTTATGCAAGGGTGGGACCAGAACATATCCCAGAAGGTGACTCACATAGAGAATGGGAAAAAAAAAAAAAAAGAACTGGAATTGGTACCACCTGCAAGAGGAGAGAAGCAATGTCACAACACACCTATTTGTAAGAAGTTCGCCTTGTCTTTCAGGACTCAGCTGATGACAAATCAGACTTTCTTACCTTAACCTGGTGTGAAATAACCCTACCACCTCCTCAGTCCCCAGGGGAGACAGAAGAAAAAAAGGTTAACACAGAGTAGCTTTCCTTCCCAACTACACACATAGTGTTTAGGGGAGCGAGAGAAAGCAGGCTCAGAAGAATGAGCTGTACAGAGCAATGCTACAAGCCCTGCATGATGTTTTCCTCCACCTCTCCAAACTAATGGGAAAGGAACACGTCTCCTCAGAGTAAGTTTTTCACAGCCATTATTGGACTGGTGACCAGTTTAGGAGAAATTACAGCAGCAGCAAAAAAGCAGCACAGGAGAAGCGTGCTGCAGATCTGCATTGCAGACTGCAGTTTCCCAAAGGGACTGCACATCTTACTGTTACCAAACTGCAGACTTCAATGTATTGTTTAATGAACACCTTTCTCACTCACTGGATTTGATTTAGCTTACTTCAGATCTCAGGAAGAGGAGGCAGATTTTACCAGTTTTATACCAAAAGATACTAATATCTGCCAAAGTTGGAGAGAGGCTCAGCAAGAGAAAAGTGACTCTCACAGATCTCAGAGTTCCCAGACACACAAGCAAGCTGCAAGAACCATATGCATATATATATATTGCTCAATATCCAGTACAGTACTGCCTCTGGGACAGGTAGTCAGGTGGTTAATAACACCCACATCAAGGTTTGTCTCACACCCATGGATTAGCATAACAGTCCAGCATCTTTTACAGATCTTTGCTAAAGCTGCATCTCTTAAATAAATTAAGACAAGTATCTTTTCATCTCATAAGTTAACAACAAACACTTTGGACTATATCCATAAAATGACAAATCCAGCACTGCAATACTTTAGCTCTTTGGAGGTCCTCCCTTCCGAGAAACTTTTATAGAATCAATATGCCAGTTACACGCAAACTGCCAAAAATCTTTTATAAAGCAAATGTATATTTTTATTAATGACATGGGGGAACAATAAATCAAACAGGCAATAAGCAAACCCCCAATTTACTGTATGATATAGAGCAAAGTATAGGTGGAGAAAAATCCTAACAAAATACTTATGTTTTATGCCCAAGATGCCACAGGATCAGTATATGCTCCTGGACAAGTCACTTAACACATCTTATTCCTCTTCTTTTGAATTCTACCTGTCTAGCACAGAAAGCAATTACAGCCCCTGGATAAAAATAATTTGAACTTTTGATCAAAATATTTCCTATTACTTAACAACAATAACAAAAAAGAACAGACTATTTCTTTGCAGGATGATACCTGCTGATTTTGTGTTCCTGTAGATTTTTTTGCCTGTCAGCTTCTTTGCTCTCTCACTATCATCAAATATTACTACCATTTACTCTCAAACCTGATAGATTTTGTGTACTGATGATCTATTTCAGTGCTTCTAATGGCTTATACAGATGCTTTTAAAATGAAACAGAAGTCATGTCATTTGCTTGAGGCCATGCATGTAATCAGTGACTGAGGGCAGAAATAAAGTAGAACAATATACTAATATGTAAGCTATGTCAGGAGCAGGTGGCTACTACTAAACTTCTTTTGCAAAGCTTCAGAAATCATGACCTAACCTGTAGTCTTTCTTTGAACTCAGCATGAAAAAAAAGATTTAGTTGAAAAGAAAACATGCATTAAAAAGGCACATTCCTGTAATGAATAATATTAGTCAAACCATATCTTTTCTGGTAATTTTCATGTGCCAACCTAAGTCAGTTAAAACACCAGATGGCACAGAAAGATTACATTACAGCCTAGGATTAAGGGGGTCAACAAGAGGTTCAATCCCACGTCCTCTGCCTGCTGCAGGGTTTTGAATGGAGGGCTGTTTTAACACAGGGCTCTGTTTCTGCACCATCCTTCCTCATTTTGGGTTGGGAACAGTTATCCATCAAGGGGTATGAAGGGACAGGCACTTCTTGGAAGGTCACAGTAATATGAAAAATTAAAGTAGCTTTTAAAGAGAACTCTTTTCCCATTTACAGAATTTTGTTTACAGGACTTGTTAAGTTGCTTTTAACTTCTGTGAAAAAAGAATGTAAGTTAAGATTAGGCTTTTTTTCATAAGACGACACCACTCAAGCTCTAGACATAAATACAAACAATGCAGATTACAATCACAATACAAGAGACAACCATTGCTCAGCTTCAGGATTTACAATCAGCACACTTAAATCTAGAGACCCAGTTCACACAACCCCCTATTCCCATTTCTTAGCTCTTCAGAAATGCTAATAAAATAGATGAACCCTGACCTGGGAAACAAGGGCACACAAATGTAAGCAGAGGGGGAAAGGGACTACTCACAGACACTAACATGCCTTAAGTTAGACAGTGTTAGGAAATTGTTCACTTCAAATACTGAAGCTCCCAAGGGAGTACTACAAAGCGTGGATTTAACACCTCACCTCTCTGCATTTATTATTTTGACTCTTAAGCTATAACCAAAATTTTTTTTCCAAGATGCAGCAGTAGGAGATTTGTTCCCTCTTTTCTTTCTTGTCTACCACGGACATTTTATTTTTTTCATAACAAAATGCATTTAACTTCCCGCCAGCAGTTAGTAAGGTGGCTACCTACTATACCCAGAAGATAAATCTGTCACAAAGGTGTTTATTCTACAACTGTGGAATCTAATTTTCATCCCTGCTTGCTCCTGCCTCTTGTAGAACAGCCAGGAGAGCCTGAATGAGATTAACAGGTGTAGGTAGGTTCAAAACAGTAAATAGGAGGACTAGTTCCTTCACATTATGCATAAACTACCTACATAATTCATCATCAGTGAAAGCCAGAAGCTTGATAATGTTGAAGAAAACATACAGGCAAATTAATGGGAAAAAAAACCCCTTAGAAACTGGCAAAACAAAGAGGCTATGTCTGACTTAAGAGATCTGTGAGCTACAGATTGCTGGTGCTGCTAAACTATACAGGACAAGTGCCATCACATGCCCTTACACTGTTCCCTTAAAATCACCACTGACTTACTGTCTTGACACACAGTGTGGGTTAGAGAAGAAAGCAAAGACATTCCCTGGCACCCAGGATAGCCAAACTTTTTTTCCTGGGAACTGTTTACCAGCTCTCTGCACTCCCTTGAGGGACCAAAGATGCTTTCTAGATCCCTCATTTTGATCAAGATCTTTGAACAAAAGGGGCCACTGCATGGCAACATCACAGCGGCACATTCCCAAAAAGACAGAAACAGAGGTCATACCAAGGCTTCTGTGTTGCCATTTAGACCATCATATGCAATTACTTTCACATTTCTCAATATTTGTTCCAGATTTCTAAGCCTCAAAGTAAAACCATATATGAAGCTGTTGCTTTCCAGAGCACGTTCCACAATGCTTTCTGGACTCAGTGCTGTTTCCCTTTGAGTTACTCCCAGTCTCCTTTATCTGAGCAATACAGGACTTATTTACTCATTCTCTTACAAATAAAGTAATTGCATTTGTAATGAATTCTACTGCTTCAATGCAGTATTTCTCTTCAGAGAAAACCTGATGCCAATAGATACTAGACATTTAGTATCTAGAGCTACTAAAAGGATGTGAGGGATGTGCTACAATGTTCATCTATTCTAAACGCAAAACTGCAAAAACATTTTAAAATTGCTTTTGCAGGTTTATATCATGAAAAACGATGGCGAAAAAGAATCTTGAGGAGGTTTGAGGGTTTGTTTTTTTTTTTCTGTTCAACACTGTCAAAACCCAACAACATATCTTCTAAATGCAGAGCACGATACACTGTAAAGCAGAACAGAAATGTATCCCTGACTCCTGAGTTAGACAAAGTACACTTGTGGAAAACATAATCTTCTGCTTGCAACTTATTTACCTAAATTGAGAATTCATTCCATAGAACTACCAGAAAATTATCAAGGTAAGAGTCTTGACTGATAGCATACTATACAGTTGCTGCAACAACTTGAGAGAACTCAATTTTCCCTGCTTCCTCAACTCCCTCACTTGCAAACTCAATATACTGGACCTTAAAACTTCAGAAATAAATTTTATTTAAATATTTTAAATAAGTTTGTAAAAAATAATAACAAAAAAATTTAAAATGTCAGGAAATCCAAAGATTGCTAGAGCAATCCTTCTTTTCTGGACAAATTATATGCTGTAAATACACTCTGCAGGTCATTTTGCATTTAGTGCATTATATAACAATGCTCTGCTTGTCATAACAAACAAAACAGATGTTAATTCTTTTGTGCAGGTCTGGCCTCTCCACCGCCTCCCACAAACAAGTGCACTTAAAAGTGAGGATACAGAACAGAAATTTTGCATGCTAAAAGTTGTACCTCTTGTACTTCGCTAATATAAAAATTCCTTTAAATGTACATCATACCAGTCCTCAATGTCATTCAGCTGAGTCCATGGGCATTCTATTTTGCTTATCTATTAAAAAAACCTCAAACCTTTCAAGCACTTGGTATACTTTGCTAGATCTTGTTTTTCAACAAAATTATTTACAGATGTATTCTAGTGACTGAAATAGTGAGAGCACAATATTGGCAAAGGTGAAAGACTGGCAACTACCATAAGGCCAATAAAGTCTACACACAGATCTGTTCTGCAATATCAGCCATTACACATAACATGTGAGACTCAAACCTTTCTGTTTCACTACCAGCCTTGCCACATGCACAAGCTTTTGAGTAATACTATCTATGAACAGCTACCTTGTACACAAACATTTTTTCAACTGTGCTATAAACATTAAATGTATTTAGACTATACCATACTTTCATTACACATCCTAATGTTCTAATTCGTAAGTGAAACTTGCAAGGACAGCTGAGAGATTCTCAAGTGTCAGCTCTGCTGGAAGATAAGGGTTAGTACATGAGCTAATCAACAGCATTACACAAAAATTAACACACATCTGCAATTTTAATTTGGATGTTTTCCAAAACTCACGTATTTGAAATCTAAGATTCTACAACGAAATGTACTGATAATACATTTGCCAGAAGCCAGCAAGACCTCATGAAGCCAAAGATGGGTAAAGGAGACAAAAAGCTGCCTCACCAGTATGGGTGAAGTGCAACCACAGGATATGCTGACAAATCTCACTTGCTTTGATCTACCTAGAAAACACCACCATTACTGCGGTTACCCTGCTATCATGAACTTCAGCAAGATCTAGGAACCAAAGTATGTATACAAAGTTTATCCTGGATTGTACAACCGTGGATGAAGCCAAGGATAGTATCTAAGATTCCCCTTACTTGTAGCAGTCAGACGAAAGTTAATGCAAATATGCTGATGCACTTTCATTAAACCTGTGCACAGTGTAGTCAAACCTGAAGTGGTCTGTGAAAATATAACGGGATACAGTCATGGCTGACAACAGAACTGTGGAACCACTATTTTCAGACAAGACTTAAACTATCATGTGGTGCTGTATAAAACACACGTTCATATACAAATATAAAAGAAATACTCACCCTAACTTCATAAACATTATCTGAATAATCCACAGTCTGGCAGACATAGCTGTACCCTCGAGCTCTTGATGACAAGAACAGCTGAAAATATTAAAGTCATACATCAGGGGAAAGATACTACATAAAACACATTTATAAAAATTATCAGCAAGTTTCCTGCTACATCAAACTTACCTGAACAGAAATATTTAAAGTATCCTTATTAATCCTTAGAATACTATTGGAGAAAGCCAATATTTAGTACTAACAACGAGCTGTTACACAGTATTTACTTTTTTCTTATAATTAAAAAGACAGTACTCATTTCTCCCTGCATGTATCTGCCCAGATAATTACAGCTTCATACAAATTACTATGAATTCCAGTATGACCTTGAGCTATTCAAACATGAGTACTCTTTCTGATGGCTCTAGCTTCAGAGACAGAAAATACCTATATGCTTTCACTACAATTGACAGAAATACTATTCCCAGGATGGATTCAAGAGAACTCTATTTATGTGACAGATAATTAGATAATTTGGATCTACAATTCTTAACACAGTATACCAACTAAAATCCAGAAAAAAACCCAGGTTGAACAGCCAAAGCTGAGCACCCACAAAACACATTGAGAGAAAATGGATGGAGAAAAATTCCCTGTTTTGTGCCAACAGAAATGGCCTAAAATACATTAAGTGCTCCTGTAGGGCCACTCCAAACCAAGAACATTGCAAAAACCTGGACAGGAGAAGATAAACTTGACACCTTGAGCAAGTTCCCGTTGGAAAGAAGTACTCTTGTCTAGAGCTGTACAAAATTCAAATAATATTTCTAATCTTGACATTCATAAATGTTATGATCCAAGACTGTTTAAAGCCAGGTAATCCCATCCTGTTATGGATCAAAGAGAGACAGCAGTGGAGCAGACATAACCTGTAAATTGGGAGCTGTAAAAGTAGAGAAGGGTGAGAGAAAAAGATGGCCAAAAAAAAAGGATGGGTAGGCACAGACTACTCTTACCACTAACCTGATTTCCATCTTATTTGAACTGAACTTGAGTTTACTTTGGTGTCTCATCTTGCACACAGCACTAGGAGTGCAGTGAGATGCAGACAAGTCTTATCCAGAAAAAAAACCCAGTATACAAAAGCCTGTGAAGCTCTGGACATATTTGCTGCATGTCTTTTAATGTAAGTAGATGAAAGAACTGTCCACAGAAATTATCCTAGAAAACATACTTCTGCATCCTCCAAGTCCATTTACAAACTGCTGTAACACCACTAGTCTCCAGTGTGGTCCCACACAAGCGTGAGGATATTTGATACTATTAAGGAAGAACAAGAAAGTTTAGTCCACACTGTTATAGAAATCAACCAATCTCTACTGCAACCTACTGGGTAACTTGGCCAAAGTTACCTTAGCAAAAGGCAGTAAATTGACTTCACCAGACTGCCTCAAAGTAAAATAAGAAAGTCCTGATTTTGTGGCAACATAGGGTCTATACATCCCCACATACAGGGACCTCTGCATGTTCTGAGCAAAACTGTCTCCAAATATGAACCTGCATTTGAATCCAACATATGGAAATGTTGGACTAGACATCCTCACAGTGCTTTATGGACTTACTATTTAATGTAAGTTACCACAGATGAACAAAACAGCTTGCCAACAGGATGGTTATTTAAATAGCATTTAAAGGCCTTTCACATTCAATTTCTGTTTTAGCATTGTCTGGAAACTTTAAAGTCATTCACAAAATACAAACTGTATCATTTTACTCATAACAATTCCATTAAAACTCATGTGAATTACAACAGTGGTACAGTGGTATTGTAAACCTCATGTAGATGGAAGGAGAAGTTGCCTCATAAAGGAATCAACTGAAACTTGAACAGCTTCCTCCTATCAGTCTCTTAAGATCAAGAAAAGACACTTCCTGTAAATGCTGTATCCATAGCCTTAACATTCGCTGAATAACAACCTACATTTGAGAGAGCAGGAAACTAGAACCTCTGTGTCTAAAACTATAAGCTTTCAGTATAGCAGCAGCAAAAATGTATTTGCAGTACCATTCATTTTTGTGTTAATTCAGTGACTTGGAAATGCCAGAAACATGTTACCCTATAAGCAACAAAGGTTTGAAAATCATTTGACCATAAATTTGGTATAATTCAGCTTATGGATAAAATAAATCAATCTAAAAGTCAGGGATGGCAGTAAGACTGCAGAATTCATTTCAGAGGAGTTTCAGTTTTAACCTGCCAAGATGACTGGATTTAATCTCTTCCCACAACTATCCTTGGGTGTCAGCATTAAATTCTGTTGTACCTGTAGTACTTAATTACTTAGTTGAATAGTCCAAGGAAACAATTTAGACAAAATGATGACTGAGCTGTGATGGTTAAAATTTTACTGAACCATGTCTTAAAAAGAAGTTGAAATCAGTTAAATGCTCTTATTATAGAAGCTTTGGGAAAGGGTCAATATGCATATCACCATCAGCTATACCATGCTTTCTTGGCAAAAGTACAGAACAGACCAGCCAGAGAGCTCTTGAATGCTGTAATTTTAACTACTCTGTTCATTTGCTTACTTCTGGAAACAGATTTTGCAAAACTATGATCCGAGGTCTTCCAGGAAGACGCCACATGAGCAGTCAGAGCAGAATTAACTTAGCATCAGCCATATTCTGTACAGCTATCCTTGAATAATAATTACCAAACTGTTAAGTAATTCCAGTTAGCTACTACTACAGAGTTGGTCCATTGCATTGTTACTACTCATTTCCTCTGTACAGAAACCCAAAGGAAAAATGCAGCAACACAAATTTATTAGAATTAGCACATTCTGAACATTTGAAACCAAGTAGTAGAAGACTCTATCCTTTTATTTTTATTTAGAGATATAGTTCACTTCATTTTTTATTCTTATTCTAAAAGGTAATGTACAGACAAGACATTATCTTTTCCTCATTTTCCTCACTACAGGTAATGGACAGTTGAATTTCTAAAAATGATAAACATGTTGAAGGCAAGAACAAACAGCTCAATTTCTAACAAGATGAATTCTGACACCCTTTAGGATTATTAAAAAGAAAAAAAAAATCAGTTACAAGTGTTAAATCTCTATAGATTTTACTTATTCTGTCCAGTATTTAGACTAATATAAGTGTAGGAAGAACGTGGAATAGCTAGTACACAAATTCTCTCCATAGACTCATTTACTGCATTTATTCTCAAACAGACAGTACCTAGCTATAGAAATACTCACAAAGGCAAAGCCATCTTTAAAAGTCTGTGCAAAACATTCACTCTCAATAGACATCATAAATATGCAAGATAATTATTTTCATTTTGCAACCTGCAGACATCCTCAAACCTCAATAAGAATTCCCTCTTGCAAGAGGGCATACACACCTCTTTGAAAATGAAGAAGTTGAGCAGAACCATTCCAAAGTTGTAAACAACCAACAGGAAGCGTAACTGGAAGGGCTCTCTCGTCTTCATCCATTTGGGGCCCAGCCAGACAGTGAGGAGATAAATAGTGCTTATAGTCAGTGTTGGAAATGGAGACTGCATCAAGGGCCAATCATCAACACGTTTGTCTGAGGGGGTGAAGCAAACAGAAGGAGTCAACAAGGTCTGAATAAAATATATTTCATCATCACTTTAAGTACTGAATTTGTTAAATATTATTCTCTCCTGGAATAGCGGCATCAGCTGGTAGAAACACAATGCACTCATTCTTTCTAGGAAGGTTAAAGAAAATAGTTTTTTTAAAAAACACACTATATCATATTACCTCACACAGAGATTCATTATGTTATTTAAGCTCTGTTGTCCAGTTCTATAATCCAAAACAGTAAAGCAAACAGTATCACATGAGCACAAACACAACCCACTAATCCCCCCAAACCCAGTTTGCTTATGATGAACAGTGACTGCAGTGGCAACATAATCAAATATTCAACACCACCGCAAATGAAAGATACACAAATTTGGGAAAATACTGATAAAACCAGTAGCTTTTATTACTTTAAAATTAGTCACTAAAAAGCCTCCTATTAATTTTATACGGGTGTTATGATGATAACCAAGAACTTTGGCTATTTGATGTCGGTCAGTCTCATGTTTCAAACAGAATACTATCAATGGTACTGGAAAACAATTAAATAGAAGAGTTTAAAGGGATGGTTCTAGTTAATCTGTGCTGCCATATGGGAAACAAAGGTTTTATTTATAGTCTGCTTCAGCCACTCACGGGATTCAGAGTTACATTACACATATTTCAGAGCCCAGAATATGCTGTATTAAGTTCTGGATCAGTATCAAAAAAACGCTCTTAGCCCGATGAACCAGTGACATGTAGGATTAGAAGATGGCTCTGCTAGAGAAAGGAAGCAAGACTACAATGACACCTCCTTACTCAGCACCCGTGTCGTCCCATGTGTCGTGTGTGTCCTCCGTGCCCTGCAGGCTAATCTCAAGTTGTAGCAAGACATAAAAGGTAAATACTCCATAACTATCAGAACTTCAGATACTGCACAGCTCTGATATTAACTGGAATATCTTCCAGTTGCTTAGGTTAGTCATAGTTCATATGGAAATCACATCACAGCGTTCCTTGGGAAGCTCAGACATCTAAAACACATGCCCTCAGTCATTTGTGAGCAAACTCACAAATGCAGTTGCCCACATGCTTACTTAGAGGACAAGTTTCTTTTAGAGAACTCAAAGACAGAGAAAAATCCCTATACCAAAACCTAATTCCCAAACCCAGGCATACTAACCAGTAAGTTAGAAAACTCTACTTATCTTGAAAATGAGGAACTCTAATGCAATGAGGAAAGTAAAGAACAGCACTGCCATTACTTCTCCTACACTTCTTTCTCATTTCCTTTGCTGTCCTTAAGATCATAACTTAGAACCTCATTTTAGGAGCAGATTTCATGAGACCCTCTATTTCTAACAAACAACAAGTATTACGAACTACAGAAAGAGAGCACACAGAACACTAATTCTTCTTATATCCAGATGATTTAACGATAACTGAGCTGCACATTCAAAGTAAGATACCAGGAGGTCTAAAAAGAAGTGGAAAAGAAGAAAGAGAAACTAGCCTAGCTGCTTCCATTATGGCTGTTAATACCAGAAGAAAGAATTCGTCCTAATTGCATGGAAACCTCCAGCAAGACTGACACTGCCAGAATGATGGGATTCAGTGTTAGAGCCACAGCCACCAGCAGAAGCCAAGGGCAAGACAGAGCAAAGAGTACAGGGAGGAGTGCAAAAAAAAAGAGAAGACTGGCTGTAGAAACACAGGCAGTGGAAACAGAACCAAAGTGAGAGAAGACAGTTACCTCTTAACTTTTCAGCAAGTTCCTGGAACCAGACAGAATACCACCTACCGAAGCAGAAATCACTGATGCATTCCAATTATTACACAGTTATATCCCTTACACTTTAGTTCCTGCTTGATTTTAGCAATTGTTCTACCAATCTGAATTTAAAAATAAAAGATAACACTATTAAAAAAAGAAATGGAGAACCTCATAATCTATCTGATACAAATTAATAGACAAAAACTCATCATGAAGCAAGAGGAAAGGTGTCAGTTAAGAAGCAGCTCTGGGAATAGTCCATGTGTCATGTCTTAATCAAATCCACATCTCACTTCATTGTAGTGTGCACAGAGTTAATAGCAGGTGAGGAAGAGACACAGTTGCTTTCCCAGCTTTCTTGCAGTAAGCAATATAAAGAGAATAAAGAGGCAAAGATACATTAGAGAATCTGTCTTCTATTTTATAACACAGTGTTTCATGGTATCTTAAATGCTGAAGTGGCAATACAAAGAAATGTAAAAAAGGGAAAAGACAGATTGTAATTTTACCCAGGAGCTGAATGTTACCACCCACTGCTGAAATAGGAAACCATGACCTATTCCAGATTTCTTTTTATGGCAGAAGACAAAGATGGAAGAATGAGGATTCACTAGAGGGTGAAAGGAAAAACAAAGGGACAACTTATATTAGAGTCCAGCTGTAACTAGGCTTTGCCTCATACCTCATCAGCACTGTAAACAATTCTTTCACCTCCTTTCCACAAGTACTACAAACTGAAGAACTTCACTGGAAAAAACCCAGAGATATATTTCACTAATTCTGACAACAACATAAGAGCACCTGAAAAGCTGCCATTACTCCTCCATACCATGGTTTCAGCCTGGTACTTTCCCTCCACAAAGGGTTTTTGGAGCCACATCTCAGAGACAAGTCTTTTAAGTATTTGCAAGAAAAACATAGATTACTGATACAGATCTCATAACACATTGCCCAGGGAATCCGACTGCTATTTTGGGGGCCTGACTTCTAGGACAATTAATTACATTTCAAACACAAAATGCCTGTATGAGAGGGTAGGTAATTCAGTTCTAGAGTACATCCTGGCCAAAACAGAAACATATCTACAGGAAAAACTTTATTCTAATTCCTACTGTGCTAAGAACATGACCTTACATTTATTTTAAAGGCATCTAGGAGACTCTGCATATGAGTATTTTTTACTAGTACTGTGGCATCAGAAAACATGCTACTACTCATTCCAGAACTTTTTTATCACAAGACCTCTCCTGAATAATGCAAAGTAACTTGTTGCATTTAAAATCAGCTCCACAAATCATTCTTATTGCACAGAAGATATTCCAAAACCAATTTCATTTCAGTTTACCCAGCAAGTCTCCTTGTCCATGTTCTACAAAAAACCCACAGTAACACGCAGACCCTTGCTCCAAACTTCTTTTCATATACTCTCTTTCAAACCAAGATAAATTCACTCTCTTAAGTCATCTGCTCAGTGATAAATATTGCAAGCTACTCCAACACCTTCCTCCCTTCCATCCCCACTTTGTTTTAGCAAAACCAGCAGAATTTTGTGTCCTACTTAGTAGCTGGTGCTGATGACCACAAAAGATTCTGCAAATTAGAAAGCACTGTGATAGCTTCAGGGGACATATGAGTGTATTAAATCCTTCACTATTTCACATGCAATAGGGACATTTTTACCTGCAAGATGAAATAAGCTTGAAATAAAAAGGCCAGCTCCCTGATTTAAAAAAATCCCTCCAGCTGCTTTGAAGCAAAATGACCAATGCCTTTACCTGATTAGAATTGACAGAGATTGACTGAATCTTTCAGGGGATTAATGCGTTTGTCTTTCAAATCCCAAGACCCAGATTCTAATTCGATCACAAATAAAATGTCTGCTGTGATGGCACAGCCTGTAGTACAGTTCTGTTTTGGTAAGGTGGGAAAAGTTTTAGAACAAATACTTAGAGTTGCACTTTATAGCAAACATGAATCCAATGTAGAATAGGGCATCTGCTAACTTGTTCCTGATAGAAAATTACTGTCATGTAAGGAAATAGTATGAAATGTTTATATACACAAGGTTTTCTGTCATTTAGTGTAAATAAAGGACAAGAAACACAACAACTTATTATGTATGCATGTATGTATATGTGTGTGTATATATGTGTATATATATATATATATGTAAAAATGGTTGAAATTGCCCTGAGGTACCTACCTTTGCAGGATGGAAATATTTACACAGGGAAATTAACAAGAAATACACACATAAGTCCTCTGATTCTTTCTTTCAAAGGAAGAACGAGAGCAGGACCAGTGAAAAACACTGAATATCCTTGCCTGATAACGTCCAAAGAGAACATAATTAACCTATACTGAAATACAGATGTCAAATGAAGATGTATTTCAATATGTAAGGTTGCAGTGATGGTTAGCATTAAAATCGCAAGGAACTTCTGTGAAACATAATGTAATTGTTTCAAGACACGAACACTGCTGTTAAATGTGGTTTAGAATTTCCTTTTCAACAGAAAGGATTTTAGATGGTTCAGTTTCCTGCATACTACTTAGCCTATGATCAACTTTTTTTTTCTTTCCTCTAGAAGTTCAAAGTTTAAAAATAAGCAAACAAATGTATAGCACAGTCATTCTGACATTCACCAACAGAAATCCTGAAACAGTACAGTGGTGACTATCTCTGCTTTTAATACTCGTTTTAGGGGAAAATATTACATTACTAAAATACATGATTTTTGAGATTCCCTGCATTCATGTTAGATTCAAAAATCAAAACTTAGATAGTCTTTATTTTTACTTTTACTATGTATTCTTTAGCTATAAGGTCACTACTCACTAATTTATCTGGAGAGACTTTCGAAGTTATTAATAGCTATTGATACTATTCTCAGCGCAAAGACACTTACAGTGCCAATCCAGCACATCCATCTGTCCGATTACATTTCCAAAGACACTGCAGAAATAATGGCAACTGTTTGAAAGTAGTTCTGTGAAAGCCCTCTGCAGATCACGCTGTTTACTTTAGAAGTCCTCTCAAAGCCCAATCTCCAGTTTAAGAAAGATTTCCTTAAATGAGTGAAATTTTAAATTCCACAATATGAGGAAGGCAAACCAATATTATCTAGTTGGAGCACTGTTCTATGAACTACAATATTTTAATTACCTAAGAATTTCCCATGTCTTGTTAGTTACACTAGCACTGTAATTGAAGGCTCTTACAAAATGAAAACCCATATAAGAAAACGTGAGAAACAAAACTTTACGCACCTTAAAATGTTTACAAAGCTTTCACACTAGATCCTTTTGCAGTATTTTATTGTCCCATTCTCCCCTTTTCTTTCTGGCTACAGATAAATACTCTATACAGTATACTTCTCTTTCTACATTCGTATTAAAAATACTGTTTCAGTCATGTAAATATTTACAAGTGAATACAAGGTTCACCGTGGCTACACAACCACTGCAGATTGGCTCAGTTGAAAGTAAACTTGAAAAAGCATCTACCTGATTAGACCCAAGGCTTTTAAACTAAACTGTAACGTATCAGAACAATTTAGAAGTACATTTACTGTTACCAGTTTGTAGAGATTCCAAGAAAAAACCCTCAGTCTTTGACTAACATCTCAGAATGTACAAATGGAACAAAAACAGCTGAAGCTTAGCCTTTATAACAGAATGTGACTAACTATATGGGCTGCACTGCTTGAGACTGAAGACTGATAGAGAAGCACCACTGCAGAGTAAAAATTGAGAGGCCATATATTTTTGGATCGAACATCTATAGATCTTAAAAATTTCTATGCACTTATTTATTATGATTTTAATAGACCAGTTCATATAGCCCGAAATTAATTATTCTTTTAAACATTTTTAGTGTTTGAATTAACTTACTTGCTTTGATAATGATCATTCATTGCACATATTGCACCCTAATCCTCAATTCATAGAATTATAGAATCATTAAGGTTGAAAAATACCTCCAGGATCATTGAGTCCAACCTTTGACTGAACACTGTGTCAACTAAACCATAGCACTAAGTGCCACATACAGTTTTTTCTTGAACACTTCAAGAGACGGTGACTCTACCAACTTCCCCAGGCAGCCCCTTCCCATGTCTGACCACCCTTTCTGTGAAAAAATTCCTCCTGATGTCCAAACTGACTCTCCCCTGGCACAGTTTGAGGCCACTTCCTCTTGTCATGTTGCTAATTATCTCAGTGTATCAAGTTTATTTATGAGAAATCCTACGACAGTAGATTGAAGCTACCACACGAACTAAAATTACATGCCTAGAGCCTCATCATTGTTTCAGTCAGAAAAATTCTCTATGTCCTCCGAGGCAGGATTGTGCAGACAGATTGCTACAGGAAAGCAAAACAACTGGGACACAAGAAATGTCCAGTTTAAGCTTCATTCTTACCTATCATACTTGGCAATGTCTGCAGTCTTTTGGCACTATGGATATTTCTAAGGAGTCTGACAGGGAAAAAAATACCTGTGCCTAATTCAGGAAGAATCCAGCATAATTTACAAAGGCCACAAAACTTCCCTTAACACATATATTAGCTAAGCAATCTTACTTAGAAGAATTTCCTGTTTTAGCGTATGTCTTTTCAGAGGCAGAAAGCCCAGTAGAACATAGAGCAGTTTGCTGTAAAATGTTAACTAGACCCACTGCATAAATTTGCTCTCTAAATCCAAAGGAATTAGGATTAAACTTTAATTAGTTTATTATACTTTTCTCTGCTAAACTGAAGAGACCTTAAAAATCACCTTGTTTCAACCACCACCACGGGCAGGGACACCTTTCACCAGACTGGGTTGCTCAGAGTCCCATCCAACCTGGTCTTGAAGACTTCCAGGGACAACTTCCCTGAGCAACCTGTTCCAGTGCCTCATCACCCTCACAGTAAAGAATCTATTCCTATGTGTGTTACTGGTAAAGCTAAGGATGACATGCACAGGATGGATAAAGGTTCCCAAAACCTGGAACAAAAAAGCATAACAGGTGACCTGGTTTAAGTAATTATTTTTTTAATACAGAACAGAACAGCACACAGAAAGCAAGTCTACTTTGATCTTGAATAATGAGTGGAAATAGCTGAGTTATGTCCTCAAGCTTTAACTAGTTAAGAACAAACTAACTTGTTTGGGTCAAGAACAAGAGACATCAAAATTTTATGGCAAAGCACTGTCGCTTTAGCAAGCCATGAAACACAAAACTAAGGTGCAAGAATAAGAATATTCAGTCTGAAGCACAATTAATAACGAAAGCACTTACTCTGAAAATCAAAACAACAAAGCCCACAGATTCTAAGTTTGGAAAGATGTACGAATCCTGCTGCACTCAGAAATGAAAGACACCTGTCTCAGCACCAAAAGGACTGCAAGACAAGACTGACAGGTACCGACCTATAACCGGTTGTGGCTTTGTTTTGAATTTCAGGGCTTTGTAATTGACCGCTTAGTCTTCCTTAAAGCTATATACAAAAACATAAAATCAAAATGCCACACAGCTAAGAACAATATCTCCTGCAGCTAATGAACATCTGTGTAATATGCATGTTTCATAAACTTCCATAAAGTAACAGGAATGCCTTGCTGTTATAAGGCCAGGTGTATTTTATCTACCCTTCCCATTATTCTAACTAGCATTCTAGTCTTCTCAGGACTCCCATCATTCAATCATTAACACCATATTTTCTTTGCACCTGTATATAGCAATTACAGAACCTACTTGTTCCAAGACAAGAATAATAATGGAATTATTATAAAGTTCAAGAGACACAACTATTTAACATCAAGTCTCAGGATTTTCAATTCTAAAGAGATTACTTTGCTCGAATTATATTTGATTTATCTCTTCCATTGATTATGACTACTTGTGGGGACAGTATAAATGCTCTGTTTCAAGGAATAATAAAAATATAATCCTCATTGAAGCTTACGTAAGATTTGCAAGATAGAAGAATGCTTCATGCCTTGAGGGCTTCTGTTTGTCAAATCTTACTTTTCCAAACATCACAAATGCAAGATGCATTCCCAGTGCAGTGATACCTGCATGCCTTTTCTTAAATATTGTATGTTACAGAATAAACAGAAGAAAACAAAAAAAATCCCCAATCCAGGCACAAGATGCAGTTTTATAAACTAGTTGCAGACTTCACGATTCAGTCCATGTCTATGTAGTTCTAAAGCAATAAAAGCACTGCATAAAACTTTCCTTCTACGGTGATTTCCTTACTGAAACTTTTACTCACTCTTCTCTGGTTTCTGCCAAAACTATTTCTCAGACCTCAAACTGGAGACGACATTACTGCACACAAAAGCATTGAGGTTTGGTCCTATGAAAATAGTTGTAGGGGTATCAATAAGCAGTAATACAAACACAGGATTTATGCATATTCAATGTTGCAATAACAGATTAGGCTATTGGCCCATCCAGGGTTTTATAATGCTGAAGGGGATGATCACAGAATATGATTATCTTCTCCATAAACAGATATTTTTATTAGATTTCCTCAGTTTAAATCTAATCCTTGAAAAATGTGAAGGATTATTAACAACAGTTTAATAATAACTCTGCAAGGCCTTATCCACTGTAGAGACATGTGTTACATACTCAGCATACACGAGACAGTAAATTGAGCACTGATACACGTCTTGCTAATGTGCTAACACAGCGGAAGGATAGTGATGCTTAACTACACTGCAAACATAAACTACTTACATTGCTGCTCTTGTAACAGAATAATTTAGGGTTGCAGATGAATATTTAGACACTTCTAGATGCAGTTTCGAGCATGTATGAAAGCCAGCAATGGCAAGCGAAATCTACCTCAAAATAGAAGAAAGCTACTGGAGAAAATTTGCAATAAGTTGCAGAGAAATGTCTCTGATAAACTACCTGGTTTTTTCTGTTTGCATCACCACCAGAATGCTCATCACTTTGGTTTTACAGAAGGATGAATGAAGAGGGAATTTTGTTTTGATTAAAAACTACAAAAGGAGTTATTGAAATGCATTAGCTCTTCAAAGTTCAGAGGCAGAAGTATTTTTTACAGTTGTGGGATACATTAGGTCTTCTGTTAGCCTAACACAAATACATCAGTCAAAGCCTCCAAAGAAAAACAACTCTCTAAACACTTAGAACTCAATTCCTCAACATGCCTTTAACATCTTTGTTAATGACAAATTAGAGGTGAAGAAACCAACAGCATAAAAAGAGACTAATTTTGAAATGTTGATTTTCAAAACATGAACTGAATGCCAAAATGTTTTTAACCCAAAGATGGTGAAAAGAATGATCAGTGTCTGAATCTTTCACTAAGTATACAGTAGCAAAATCATCAGTTTGGCAGCTACACAATATCCATGCCCCAACAACTGCTACAACTAAGTCTTCTCACTTCCACAGTTGTGTTACCTTCCATGGTAACATATGGCCTTAAATCTAAGCTTCTCTAATGGTTTCTGTAATAAAGTTTTACTCTTGATCAAAATTCATGGATCACCAATACGGAGATTAGACAGTATAGAAAAAAATCCGACCTAAATATCAAAGCAGTACTCTGTGTGTGAGAATTTCTATTGTGCACATCTGTTCTTGGCAAACTACTAAATATTAAATGGTTATGAAGTCTCCTATTTAAAGCTGAGCTACTCAATTTAACAGCTGTATTTCCTACTTCCTTTTTTTTCTTTAGAGTATCTTAAAGACAATTGTTACAATGATACCCTAAGAATAGAAGGGCATAAAATATTGGCTAGAAAGATAAGATCTCCTGGCTTAACAGAAAAAGTGAAAGATATGGTTGATAAATTCCCTTCTTCCAGCAACATTCTGTGAGCATTCAGAAAGAAATAAAACAACCTCTCATATTGGTTATAACTGGGAGAGGGAAACAAGGAGATGTTGTCTATAAGCAGATAAAAAAAGCCGAAACACCATGGTCAAACATGTAAACTAAGCATAACATACACAAGAGCTGGAGGAAGACACTTTAGAGATACAGCCAAAAGAGATAAAAAGAATAGGAAGATGTGATAAAAACAAACCAAACAGTCAAGAGTTCATGATTACGCTGAAAGAGAGGAGTACATGTGGGAGGGGGATGGATGGAATGAAACTAGGAATGCAGTGGTTTGACCCTGGCTGGGGACCAGGTACCCACCAAAGCCACTCAATCACTCCCCTCCTCAGCTGGACAGGGGAGAGAAAACAGAAGAAAGGGCTCATGAGTTAAGGACACAGAGAGATCACAGATTACTGTCATGGTCAAAACAGACTTGACTTGGGGTAATTAGCTGAATTTATTACCAATCAAAATCTGAGTAGTATAATGAGAAGTAAAATAAATCTTAAAAACAACTTTCCCCAACCCTCCACTCCTTCCTGATTCTCTGCCTCCTCTCTGCCAGTTGCACAGGGACACAGGCAATGGGGGTTCAGTTCATCAAATGTTGTTTCTAACACTGGTTCCTCCTCAGAAGGAGGAGTCCTTTCCCTGCTCCAGCATGGGGTCGCTCCTACAGGAAACAGTTCTCCACAAACTTCTCCAGCCTGAATCCTTCCTACAGATTGCAGGTCTTCACAAACTGATCCAGTGTGGGTCTCTTCCACAGGGTGCAGTCCTTCAGGAGCAGGTTGCTCTCTAGGGGTCTGCAAGTCCTGCCAGTAACCTGTCCAGCATGGGCTTCCCACAGGGTCACAGCCTTCTTAAGGCATCCGCTTGCTCTGGCATGAGGCTCCTCCACAGGCTGTAGGTGGATCTCTGCTGCCCTGTGGACCTCATTGGGCTGCAGGAGCACAGCCTGCCTCATGATGGTTTTTCCCATTGGCCGCAGGGGAAGCTCTGCTCTGGTACCTGGAGTACCTCCTCCCCCTCTTTCACTGACCTCAGTGTCTGCAGAGTGGTTTGTCTCACATATTCTCACTCCTTTCTTCTCTGGCTGCAATTACTTCTACGCCAATTTTTTTTTCTCTTCTTAAATATGTTACAGAATCACAGAACAGACTGAGTTGGAAGGGACCTTAAAGATCATCTAGTTCTAACCCCCCTGCCATGGACAGGGCCATCTCACACTAGACTAGGCTGCTCAGAGCCCCACTCAACCTGGCCTTGAACACTCCCAAGGATGGGGCATTCACAGCTTCTCTGGACAATCTGTTCCAGTACCTCACCATCATGGCTGGGCTTCGCGAACGAAGATTTGGGAAGGCTTTATCCACATTTGTTACAGGCTCGTTGGTGACTTATGAGGCCAATACGTGACAGACATGTCCGATTGCAAGAGGCACAACAGAAAGACTCCTTAGATGGTGTATTCCGCAAGACACGGTTCTTCCTGCATTGCCTTTTCTCCTCGAGAGTGATCCTGCGTGCGTTCTCAAAGGCATCCACAGAGTACCTCACCACACTCACAGTAAAGAACTTTTTCCTAACATCTAATCTAAACCTATTCTCTTTCAGTTTGAAGCCATTCCCCCTTATCCTGTCACTACATGCTCTTGTTAAAAGTTTCTCTCCATCTTTCTTGTAGTCTCCTTTCAGATACTGGAAGGACACAATTAGGTCATCCCAATCCCAATTCTCTTAGCCTTTCCTCATAGGAGAGGTGCTCCATGCCTCTAATCAACTTGGTGGCAAAACTGCAAGCCAAATTGAGGTAGCTTATTCCCCCTCACCTTCCATGAGAGACAAATAAACTAGCTCATGTTTATCTTGAGATCCAAGCACGCACAGAGGGTGTTAATACAAACCATGCCACACTCAAATCATCTCCAGGTTTGCCTTGCAGCTACTTATTGCTTAGTCTACAATCTAGGGTGCAGTACTCAAAATCCCAAGAGAGCTGACACTTAGATCTCTGCAAGCCTGAATTTCAGAGCTGCCTTTATTTGCCACAAGACCTTGAAGTTCAGATGCTCAGAAGCACTTGAGTCTTGAGAACACTGAGTATGGTTGTACCCACTTGTAACCTAAATGAGACCTGGTGACTATATACTCAGCATCGATATCCTCCTAAAAAAAAATGTCACTCAGATAGTCCCACTCAAAGAGGTCCTTATGAAACACAATGGTAGCTAAAATTTGGTTTCCAAATACAGCTTGAGAAAGCAAAGCCCTGTCATATATTTACTAGTCAGAGAAGTCCTACCTCTGTCCTTTAAATCACAATGTCCCAACTTCTGTTCTCCAGGCACACTCCAGTCATACCAACAATCTTTAAAAGCCAAAGGTCTCATTCTTTTAATGGCCAATTCTTTTTAAATAAGTAAACTCTCAGTTAGCTCCAGTTTTTCAGGCCATTCAGGCATTCATTCAACCCCACTTGCCTTTCTTCAAAAAACTCTTCAGTACACACAACAGCCTTTTCTCCTCCCTTAATCTTGTATCCTAGCAAATTCTTCTTCTCAAAGTTGTCTCCATATACACTTAGAGCCTTTTCATTCATTCACCTTTTATCTAAGTGCTCTGTTAATCCATGTGAATCAAGTAACTCCAAAAACCTGCCTGGACTGGCAAAGGAAAAAGTGGAGTTTTGCCTCACCCATTCTTCATGGCTCCTGATCTACAAGACCTTAAAAGGAACTACATCCTATGCTTCCTACACCTTCCTCTACTAGTTGTCTTTATGCAGCCTCTGACAATCTTCCCTGGTTGCACAGGACAGTACAGCACAGCTGCCTTGAATACAACCTCTTCTGGTCTGCCATAGCTATAACCATAGCCCTGCTACATGTCTCTTCACACTGAGCACAGAATAAATACAGAGTGACTACTACAGTCAACTTCTAGTCAAGTTACTCCAACTAGAGAAGCCACCTTACGAGCAAGAGTTCCGACACTATAATTGATCAATTTACGCAACCAGTGGAATCTGCTTTATGCCACAGCTATTTCAACTGCTCAAGAATTTTTCACCTCTGGTTGTAGTATGTGGCTCCAGGACCACATATGGATTTGCACCTCACTAATGGCATGCAGCCTCAGCTAAGAAACATGATTTACTGAGAACTCCACAACAGCAATTTACTGTGTGCCACAATTTTAAACTTCTAGTTATTTGGTCTTCTGCAATAGGTAGTAAGGTCATGCAATCAGTTTGGTTAAATTCTGCACAAAGCTGTTTTCCCATCTTTTTCCATGGATTCTCCTTTAAGAGTATTTAGAATAACTGATTTCCTTCAAAGATTTCAAGACACGCTATCTACACGGCCTTAAAATGAATTTCCAAAAATTATGTTCTTGTGATTTTGTCTACACATTTCCTTTTGCTTTTGGATTGTGCTGATGAGTGTTCAAACAGAATTATGTATCACATTCCTGCTGGTGCTCTTTGAAGGTTTTTTTCTGTTTAGTGTCTTTGCTCAAGCTGAGCAGGTGGTCCCCACAACTTCTCCTTCATTTTAGGAAAGAGAAGTTTTCCACTCACAACTCAGCTCCTCATCCACAATGTTAACTTTGCTTCATGCTACTCCCTCATAATCGAGTTCTTGAAGCCTGGTGATCCAAAATCTCTAAGTAGACGTTTCCATTTCAGTAATGTACTTTTCTGAATGATGTTTTCATTTCCAAAGATGCTTGGTATCTATTTAGTTCTGATTATGTCTTTCAAGTGCTGCAATATGATAAAATCTCCTGGTGATGAAATGTGAGTGGTATTTCCCTCAAACACCCAGCAAATTGTCTTCAATACCAACAGCTGTTTTTTCGTCACTAATAAATAATATTTTCATCACCTCCCTCCACTGACAAGCAATTAAATGTGAAACAAATCAAATAAACTGGGATGCTCCTATTGCTCAGTTTGGTCTTTAACATTCTTTACTTCTGTAATCAATTTCTCTGAGTGCTGGTTATGCCACAGGTTTTTTTCTTTGTGTTTCTGCCACAAGACAGCCAAGCCCATTTACACTGCTTCTCCAGTTTCTGGTGTGTTCCTGTCTAATCCTTGTGTTTTACCCCGTCACGGTCACAGATGGAAAAAACTGTTCCCTTGAGAAATTTTTCCCAAGAAAATTGTATCTGCAAGACAAGTATCAAAAATCACCAAGTCACCATTCCAAATCACCAAGACTAATGCTCAGCCATCCATCCAAAAGCTTAGGAACACATTCTGCTTCGTTTCTGTGAAACAGGCTTCTTGTACCTTCATCTCACCCTTCATTCTCTCTCCCCCCATCATCACTTTCTGAGGAACTTTTACTGGGATTCTATTTGCCTCCAGCTTTGGCACAAATCCTCAAATACAAGGGACTACTTGCACTCAGAGTGTTCTGCTAACCACCCCAATGAGCTTTCCTCAAGTATAAACATTCAGGATCCTTTGCCCATAGTTGGTTTCTCCATGGGGAAATGAATGAGGGAAGAAGAAACAAGTTTTGTTCCAGTTCTGTTCCCTGGACTGAAAAAGAAAATGAACCTGAACTTCTTGGGCATTCTTAAAGATCTTCCTGGCAAAAGTTTTTATGGCAATCTGTATTCCCATGGAAGCTGTTCCACCGATTCACTCTTCAGGCAAGCAGCTGTAAATTTCCCATGTTTTCTGTCCTCATTGCCTTATGCTTCTGACCCAACTGATAAAAACTACAACTGATATTGTTACTGAACAAGATGCTACATAGAAGACTATCCTACCACTAAAGTGAAAGTTTGCATCTTTCTCCTCTCTCCTTTCCTACTGACGGAAAAAGTCTGTAATCTTATTAACTGCAACAGCTGTAAATAGTTGCTGTTCCAAAGTAGTCCCAGTTGGCCTGGGATGGCCCTGCCTCCTTAAACTCTGAGCTCCAAGAACAATCATTCTCACCCAAAGTCAGTAAAGCCTTCTGCTCTTTAGCTCAATACATTCAAATTAACTAGTTCCTCTAAATAAATCTTTCTGTACAGCATTTCACAAATCTCCTTTTCAAGCCACAGTCTCCTATTCCCCCTCCCCAACTGTCAGTGGTCTCTTCACCCAAGTTTTGAAATTTCCACATTCTTCTTTCCTGGATTGTGTCCTGAGTTATTCATCTTAATAGTTCCCCTGGACACAGCCTGGAACCTCCCTGAAAGTCACTTGCTCAGTCATCTAATCATATCCTAAATCCTTCCTGGCAGATCTCACCTCAACCAGCTACTCGAGCTGAGAGAAAGAAGGAAGCCCTGCCCTAGCTATTACATGGAACCAGTCCCATGCCCTTACAGAAATAAGGGCATGGAATTCCTAGATCATCCTTCCTGATAGTAACTGTTCTTCTGACCACCTTTCTTTTTTTCTTCTGATGACTACCAAGACCATGTTTTTGACCTTTGTATCTCTCCTTGAAGTTTATGGCTTCCTAAATTATATCCTTCAGCCTCCTAGGTGAATATACAGCTACAATAGATTTTTAGACATAGTCAAGTAAGGAGAGAAAAAAAAATAATTTTTCAACAAATGAATAAGCAAAAACATTAATGTAAGGCTGCAAATGTGCTTGATAATATATATGGGGAAAATGGCACAGAACACTAATATTATTCCCAAATGCAAGACCTAAAAAAAACTTCCAAAAAACCAAACCCACAAACAAAACAGCTTTAGACAGCATGCTTAATGCTGAAAAAAACCCTGTGACATCATTCAAACAAAATCCAGTTAGGCTCATCATAAAGAACCCTTTTGGGGCTCTTTTTAGTCTCAGAAAAGGTCAGTTGCTTTTAAATAGTACAGAGCAGGGGAGGAAAAAGATCAAATTCTTAATGTGCAAAAATAAAGCAGCACAAAACTCAGTGGGACATTCTGGCACAGTTCTACACAAGTCTCATCACAGGAGTCTGAGGCAGCAGGAGAAAACACCTGCTGGCAGGACAATCCTGCTGAATACTAAGAACAGGGCTAAAGACAGATGGGTGTCCAATAAAAAATGGAAGTGGGAACTGGAGAGAATAAGTGTAGGAGTCGTAGTGGGAATAAAATTTCTTCACATTTCGTTGTGTAATTTTGCTGTGTAGTAGTGTTTCAGTACGATTTATTGTGTAATACTATTGCATAGCATCATTTGTTGAGCAACTTTGCTGCGTGGTATAGTCTTTTATTTAATGATATTGAACATTAGGCAATGGTCTTGCATGCCATAATTTAAGTTTTCTGTTGAGCAATATCACTGTCATAGCTCTTGACACAAAGGTGAATTGCATGAATTCACATAACAGTGCTGAATTCATGATTTGAACATATCATAAAATGGTTTGGCTTGGAAAGATCCTTAAATATCAGCTAGTTCCAACCACCCTGACAGCAGGCAGAGACACCTTCCATTAGACTTTCAAAGCCCCATCCAACCGGTCTTGAACACTTCCAGGGATGATACATCCACAACTTCTCTGGGCAACCTGTTCCAGCACCTCATCACCCTCACAGTAAAGAATTCCTAATATCTAATCTAAACCTGCCCTCTTCCAGTGTGAATCCATTACCCCTTGTCCTATCACTACATGCCCTTGTAAAAGGTCCCTGTCCACCTCTCCTGTCACCTGCCTTCAGGTACTGGAAGGATGCTATATATTCACTCAGACATGGCAAATGGAGACAATTACTTTTGTCTGAACAAAGACACATGCAGAAAAGCAGTAAATTGAGTGGAACTTAATGCATTAAGAAATTATTTCATTGAAAAGCTACACAGCATTGCCTCATGAATGACATTTTCTTATCCAGAGCTACCTTGTGACTACAATGTGAGACATTACATGTTTTGCCTATCCATATCTGACCGTAATCCCTTCAGGACCTTGGTTTACTTACTACTGGGTATAAAGCACTGCAGTATGCTTTTCTGCTCCGTCCAAAACTAGCCTTGCAGGAACCTGCTGAAATTCAGAATTTGAACAAGAAACGTTCCGCCTCTTACACAAAATAGGACTGATTATTTCATTACAATGGAATCCTCTGTTAACAGCAACACTACCAAACTTAGAGCAAAAATTTAAAATTCTGCATTAGAAAATTAGTAAGACTTAAGCATATTTTAGTTGCCATCAAAATGTAGTCACCCTACTACTACTTAACATTCTGCAAAGAGGAGAAGAAATGAAAGTTTGCTCCATATGTAGTATCACTGTCAGTTACATTATTGTTACATTCTTTAAATTTACTTGCTTTTTCATCCCCCTCCTTTTTTTTTTAGTTTTTTCTCTCATCATTTTTGCTTACAACAAACATGGTCTATGTACAGATTTAAATAACATGTTTGAAGTTCAGGAAACATATCAGAAGTTGAAGTATTTTTTCCAAAGAAATCAAGTAATCCATAAGGATATCAACTTTGTACTCACATCTATTTTTATATCCATCTGAAAATGCTATTGATTGGCTAGAACAGCATCTCTTTCACACATTACCTGGCAGTCTACAAACAATGGTATGTTGCAAGAGGCAGAGAAAGAGAGCAAACACTGGTAAATTACAATGCAGTGCTGCTGCAAGCATTTTTATTTGCTCTCGTATTCTGGCAGTTGTTAAATACAGAAAAGAAAAATACGCATGTAGGCTTAATTTTTAAAATATGGCAAAACACCTAAGTTATGGGAAGGCAAATTGTGGAAAAAATTGAGCTCCTTCCATCTATAACATAAAATTAATTTCTTATCTGACAGATGGTAGAAAGGAGGGGGGCGGAAAAGCAAAGACTGCTGATGCAGTGAGCTCCCCATCTGCAATGAAGGCCCCACATTTCCACTCACCACACTGCCACAAAACACGTCCATAGTTGCATTCACTGTGGTTTTGCTCTATGTGCTTTTAGGTTTAAATCAAAATAGCCTAGACCTCATCATTGCGTGGACAACTAAAAAAATGAGGAAAACATCCAGAGAAGTGATCCTTCTGTCAACTGCCCATGCCTACTCACAATATGAGCTATGAAAGCTGCAACTCCTTTCATTTGACCAACGAGACAGAGCCATTCACGCTGACCAATAACACCTCCAGAGCTACTAGGCACTGCAGCAAATTACCACCTCGTTTACTGTTCCAACACTGAAAGCTGCTTTTTCACATTTCTCCATATTCCAAGACATTCTCTCTTCCTTCAGCATCTTCCACATTGCAGTCGTGGAGTGCAGTTACAGAAATGGAGCATATTAAAAATGAAAAACAGGAAAACCGACCCAAACACACTTAACATAAAACAAAAAGCTTCAGCACTGACGGTAATAATCGTTTCCTCATCTCGTTTGCTTAACTCCACGCGATGCCGGCACGGGGCTTCCACCTGCCGCAGAAGCCGGAGGCCATCTGAGCTCCGGCACGAAGTACCGGAGGCCCTCGCTTACCTCCGACATCAGATTCCCGTATGACCAACCCAAGGCACACCGCGGCGAGAGGGAACCAGAGGAGCCACGGCTCTGGGAAGCGGATTTCGCTCCGTCCAGCCCGCGGGCGCCCGAGGGACACCCTCACCTTGCCACGACGCGATGCCCCGCGCACCCCGGGCCCTTACCCGGGATTACGGCGGATAAACAAACGAAGCACCCAAGCTCACCCAGAAGGGCGAGGAGGAGAGGCGGGTGCGGGGGGTCCCGGGGAGCCGGAGCGCGCTCCGCGTTTCCCCGGAGACGGAGCCATTTTGAGCCGCTGCGCATCAGCGGCAGCGGGCGGGGGGCGCCGGGCACGGCGATGGCGGGGCCGGGGCCGCCCTGGCGCGTTACCTCGGATGCTCCAGGTCCAGCGATAGAACTCGAGGGTGTCGTTCACCACGCTGGACACGAGGCCCATGGCGCTGGGGGGCTCGGCGGCGGCGGCACCCATGATGAGCAGCAGCAGCAGCGGCGGAGCCGGCAGACCTGTCTCGGCGCGTGCGTCCGTACCTCTGCGCCGGGGCTGCTGCTGCTGCTGCCCCTTCTACAGCCGGGGATGTGATTTAAATCTCTATCTCTCGGTATCTTCCCTCCAGACTCCGCCTCGCTCCCGTCACCGGCTCCCGTGCCCCGCGGGCAGGGTGGAGGGCGCGGAGGCGGCGGGGGGCGGCGGCGGCGGCTCCGCAGCTCGGTGCGCAGCGCCCGGCGCGGTGCGGAGCCGAGCGCAGGGAGCCGAGCGGCGGCGTCACGTGGCCGCCGTCCCGCTGCC